>NC_030995.1:593834-673968 GCF_000149955.1 Fusarium oxysporum f. sp. lycopersici 4287 | reverse complement strand
TCTGAAATCACCGACCGTAACATAAGCACCATTAATATCACGTAGGGTCCGGTCAATCTCGGAAAGGTCCATAGGCTTCTCGATCTTGGCCAAGTAACTCTCAGCGAGTTGAGGCCACATCTTGGGGACTGAGTCCTTGAAGTGGCCACCAGCCTTTGTCTTCTTCACGCGTCCCAGCACCTTGCGGAACTCGCGTCGTTGAAAAGGGGTGAGCGTTTGGTTCTTGAAATCGGCCTCATTCCATCTGGTAAGACCAGCGAAGCGAGAAACCTCCTTCTCGGGGGCAGACTCAGCAGAAGTCGCTTCGGTGTTGGGGACAGTGGATGTAACGTCAGCGGGTTCTTCAGATTTGGGCTCGGTCTTGGCTCGCTTTGGTGCAGGCTCGTCTGTGGCATCATCCTCACGTTCGCGGGCTACCTTAGAGCTAACGGAAGTGTCGCCAACGGGAGCATCCTGCATCGACATCTCGGTGGAAGGTTTAGGGGCATCCGCTTCCTTGGTATCGATAGCCAACTGAGATAGGCTGGTAGGTTGGACTTCAGCCTCTGAGGCGGGAGCTGCGGCATCGTTGGAGGAAGCGGGTGTCTTGTCTGTTCCCTCGGCCTTTTCGGGGGTATCTGCAGGCTTGTCCGCCATATCGACATCCTTGGACTCTTTTGTGGTCGCATCTTCAGCGGGCTTCTCATCTCCGGGCTTCTCTGCAGGCACAGCGTCTGTCATATCGACATCCTCCTCTGTAGCCTTGGAGTCCTCTGCAGCATTAGGCTCCTCCACAGATTTGGCATCACCAGTCTCCTTCGTCTGATCATCACCTTCGGTCTTGGGATCGTTCTTTTCGTCCGTTGAAGGCTCTTGAGAGGGCTTCGTCTCATCGCTTGCCTCTGTCATCTCTACGTCCTTGTTGACACCATTCTCGACAGGATGATGGTCCGCTTTGTTGCCATTAACAGGCACAGATTCAGGTGTGTCCTTTGGCTTTTCAGGTGTCGCATGGCTGATAAACATGTCAGAGAGTGCTGAGAAACGGTGTGCGTGTTTGCGCGATGCATCACAGCCTAACGGCGCATGATGGCATAGGCAAAAAGAGCGCGCCATCAGAACTGAGGGGCAACTTACCCGTTGACTTCGGACTTTTGTTCCTTCTCTGCTGTGACATCGCGCGACGTATTCTCGTTTGCGGGAGCGGTCGCATCGGGGGTTGGTGAAGCCATAATGGCTGTTCGCGATAAAGGCGCGTCAATACAGGTCTAGCTTAGTTGACTTGCCGCGACATGAAATAACGATGCGCACGTGAAAATGCTGAGTTGAGGATTATCGCGAGTCGACGTGGTGTTGATGCGCGATGGAGATTGAGAAGTGGGTACGTAGGAATGGAGGCGCGACGCGCAGTTGCGAAATTGGATTAGAAGGCGGGGGGTCGCGATCTTATATTGGTAGCTCCTTTGAATTCTAGTAGCCTAGCGGCAAAAGGTAGGCGGAGTCGACGGCAATAGCTCGTAGCCTGTGAGAGGCAAGAGCAAGGTAGGTCGAGGTAGAAAAAAAGAGGAGTAAAGCCGAAGCAATGACGCTGACAAGGAAATCGAACAGCTGATTTCGCGACGGAGTCTTTTTTTGCGCGGGAGGGTGCAGCGCAAGTGTAGTGCAGTGCAGCGGAGCAATAAGTACAATACAAGGTAGAGTACGTAAAAAGGAAAAGAGAAAGAAGAAGGCCAGGAATTGGAGAAATAAAAAATGACTAATCAAAAGACGAAACAGTTTAAGCAATTCAGAGAATACTCTCGAATCACAAAACCTATTATTGATTATGGTGTGAAAGTGAATAAAGGCGATTGAAAGATGTGTTTGTACCTATAAAAGGTATTGGGAGAATGCGGTGGTTTTTTTTGGTGGTGATCGCCGGCTTCGAGAACAATAAGAACTGGAAGGAGCTCTTATCGTGATCGGGCGCGGAAGGTGCTTTTTGTGCTTTGCTGTTAACTGAAAAGGTGCAAGGTGGTTGCCAAGAGAGGAGGAACTCTGAGTGGCCAGTTGCGTCGCAGTTCAGTTTTTGCTCAGTGGGAGCAATAGCGCTGCTCAGTGCTTTTTTTTTTTTTTTTGGCTGGCCGGGAACCGGAAGAGGGAGGGGGGTAAGGGGGGGTTGGATCTAAGGGGAGCCTCTGAGGGAAAAGCGCGTGCACGTCAGTGAATTTTGCCCGGTCGGAGGCGCGGTGGTATTTATGAGGGAAGAAGGCAAACTCCGCTGAGCCGTTGATTTGTCTCTAACGGGGTGGCCAACTTGGCAAGGGGATTGGGTATGAGGGGATGGAAAAATTTAGTTGACCGAGTTTTGTACCAAATGGATTATGAGATGGTGCACGGGCCACGACCACCTTCATTGTCATGGATGTGGATGGATGGTGGGTGGCTGGGGGTGATATTATGGTAGAGGTTGGTTGTATCATGATAATGAGATTGATTAAGATGAAAGACATTTCAAATCAGTCAAAATAGGTGAATCAGTTGTTTGATCCTTCATGTTTGTTCTGGAATATACATTTGCATTATGCAGAGCTGATTCAGAGCTTAATTCGATCTAGAACTCTATCTCATAAAACAATCCAATTGAATGTGGCTGGTGAGGACAGATCAGAATGGAAAGGGAAGGTCCCCCAATCCCGAAAAGACACGGGATGAGAGTGATGACGGCCCCGTAATGCCACCGCTTCCCGAGCTTCGTCTTACAAGATGATCGTATTCAAGTAAGGAACAAACAGAGGTCGTGAAACTTGAAATGTATCATCACATGTTTACCAAATGAAGATCTTTTACTTGCGCTGATGAAAACAGATCCCATTTTATACTGAAGCACGTGCATCACCTTCCTGACACCTCTCTTACACGTTCACGTCGCGTCAAAGCTAGTCATGCAGCAAACCGTCATAACCACTTAACAGCTTTCACCCTTCTACCGAAACTGGGACGCATCATACCCAAGCCGGGATACAGGTCCACCTTGGATCTCAAGTCGAGGCAAGGGCAGGTATCAGGTGACCATCCCGTTGGCAAACAATAAAAAAGACAGGCAATCACATCGGGTTTCGAGCTTGTGTTCCCAAGATCTGTGTCATTGCGTAACTGGAAACATTTTACATGATGCTGGGTCTTATTTGTACTTCATATCTCCTGAGGCCACGGACAACGAGGTGATCCCTCCGGAAGCGAACGTAAAGGTTGCGGATGTGACCAATTGCAGCTTATCTCGAGTCCACTATCTATCCACTCCGTCCAATCACCGCTATCTTCATTTAGAAGCTGCAGTGAGGCCAATCACTGTAATTAAATGGCTCTCCCAAGCTCAAGGTCAGGCCGCATTAGGCCAATCATGGACTCTTAGCAGCCAGGATATTCTCCTTGCCGATGAAAGCCAGAGAAACAGCCACACCATGACTCATCCTGTGGCACTCTTGCTATGGCTGCACACGTGACCAGCATACTCTAATCTTATCGCTTGTGGGGCAACCACCAGAGCCAAGCTGGGGTTCCAGAAAAAAAGTTCCTTCACTCGAGACCAAGCGACGGCTTCGTCAAATTTTCCATTGATAACGTTCAACAGTATCACTTTTCCTCATTTATTACGGAAAAGATACTATCCAAAGAAACAAGAGTCGCATTAATACCTTGCTTCTTGAATTAATCACCCATCGTCGGATCTCATCACCGACGAATCCCTGCACGCGACTGCTTAACATCTACTGCGCTTCACATCAAAAACCACACATAATGTCAACAAAACGCAAAGCGCCGGTCAAGCTGGCCGCTCCCGTCGCTAGAACCAGCGCTCGAATCCCCAACAAGTCCATCATCGACGAGTCAAAGGCCTCCATCGCCGGCCCCGACGCCCTCCAGCCCTCGCAGGTTGAGACCATTGAGATCTCGTCCGATAACGACAGCGACGAAGATATCTCCGATGCTGAGAGTCCAGAGGAGGAGCAGACCGCTCAGGAAACTGCCGTGACAAACACTCGCCAAAAGGCCGCCAAGCAAAAGACCAATGGCCAGTCCAACGACGAGGAATCAGACGCTGAGGGCACGTCGCCTTCGTTCGGAGAGCTTCTTCGTGCAGAGAACGATATTATTGATGTGCCTTCTGCTCTGAATGGCGCAGTTGTCTCTCAGCCTTCGCGAAATGCCATTGTGCCCCCGACACACCAGTCTCTTACCACCGTTCTCTCTCAGGCCCTCCGTACCGACGACACAGACCTTCTCGAGTCGTGTCTGCACACCACCGATCTCCCCACCATCCGCAACACCATTGAGCGTCTCGACAGCGCTCTTGCCGGCACTCTTCTTACTAAGCTCGCCGCCCGCTTGTACCGCCGTCCTGGTCGCGCCGGAAACCTTATGACTTGGGTCCAGTGGACACTAGTCGCCCATGGTGGTGCTCTCGCATCTCAGCCAAAGGTTATCCACAGTCTCAGCGGTCTGCAAAAGGTTCTCGCTGAGCGCGCCAAGGGTCTGTCAAGTCTTCTCGCCCTGAAGGGCAAGCTCGATATGCTTGAGGGCCAGATGGATCTGCGTCGCAAGATGTCGCGCCCGGGTCTTCACAACGGCGATAACTCGGACTCTGACGAAGATGATGAGGATGTTATCTGGGTTGAGGGTGAGGACGATGCTGCGCGCACACCTGGTCGAAGGCGCGGTCTCGACACCGAGTTTGACGATTCAGACGACGATGTTCCCATCACCAACGGCTTTGTTGGTGACTCTGACGATGAGGAAGATTCAGCTGGTGAGGAGGACGATAGCGATGCCGAGGAGTCTTTGGACGAGGATGAAGTCAACCATGATGATGTTGACGAGTCTATGGGTGAGGATGAGGAGAGCGATGTTGAAGCTGCATCTGCACCACCATCCAAATTGCAAAAGACCGCTGGTAGCTTCGGCAAGCGGAGGTGAAGCAAAGGATTTCAAAAGCATGTAGAAGATTGAAAAGGGGGGAGGGAAGGCTTGTTATCATCCTGGCGTTGGTCTTGTAGACATTGGGTTGCTTAATTTTTCTGTATGTCTGTTTCTTGCAATATGACGAGTTGATACCTCCCCATGCTTTGCATCACTGTTGAGTATTTGGACTTCAGTAGTTTTGGTCATATCATCGTGTTCATGCTCCTAGTCTAAAACTACATGCCACCGGATTGAAGAAGCAGTCCCAACAAAAAACATATTAAAACGATTAGATTGTCAAAAATAGCTGTGCCCTTCCAGCGTCGCAAGTATTTCCAGCGCCATGCAATGCTAGGTGCCATGCAGAACAAGAAAAAACAAAGTCCTCAAGATGTTATCCCACCATTGACCTCTATCCACAACACCAGTGATAGCAATGCTGTAATAAGCTTCTCCTTCCTTTCTATGTTTCCTCAAAATAGTACAGTAGATGTATCTCAAGATGCGTCGTCTTTAAAAAGGCACTTTGCAGACGATATCAACAGCCAATATGCCATTGGCTTCTTTATGGGTGAACACCCTGACGCCATTGCTCGATTCTGTTGGTAGAACCACCTTGACCAGGCATTTGCATACCGGGTTGCAACATGCCTCCACCATAGACACTCATGGCATTAGCGTTGTAAGGGCTCATGCCGTTGGGCATTCCATTGTATCCCATGTTCATCGCACCCAGGTTCGTAGCTGAACCGCCATATGGGGCTTGCTGCATAGGGGCCCCATAAGTACTGAACACAGCACTCTTCCGGTGGTTAAGAGCTGGTTGATTGAACAGTTGCGTATGAAGGGCAGGAGAGGACATGGCTGCTTGGGAGTTCTGGCCACCAAGACCATTGTTGAAAGTACCTCCACGGTAACCTCCAGATTGCGCATTGCTAGGACCACCGAGAGCCTGCGGCATTTGGCTTCGATAAGCGGCCATCTTAGCGTCACGCTCTCTCAGAAGCCTCCTCTCATGTTCCATACGAGCGCGCTCCTCCTGGGCTTGGTTGGTCTCCCTTTTAGGATGGGCAGAGAGAACGCTGGACAACTGGTGCATGCGCCCGTTGATTCCTGGGATCGGTGCCTCAGCCTCTTCGGCACTGGCGTTCAGCTGGTTGAAACTCATCTCACGCTCACGGGCTTCTCGCTCAGCTTGTAGACGTTTTCGTCGTTGACCCAGTGTTTCCTCCTCGCCCGACTTGGGCTTATTCTCTTCCTCTTTCTTCTTCTTCTCTTCAGGATCCTCAAATTGATTAAGAAGCTCAACGGAGAACGCACTGCTGACAGGCCGGGCTTTAGGCAGAAGGTTCTCTGCCTCCTCCTTGGCCGCAAGCCGTCGCTTTCTATCAGCAAGAGTCTCTCCTTCAAACTCATCATCCGGCTCAGTCGATGCGTTTTGTACCGAAAGTTGCGCGACAGATTGGTGTGCTGAATGAGGAGTCGTAGGAAGATGATTGGCGCTGAGGTTATTCATGCTAGGTCTGTGGCTAATTACCATAGACCGAGGATCCTGGCCATGTAGACGAGCTCGGCGGTGGCTGAGAGGTTCGTTCTCTTCCATCTCACGACGCTCCATCAAACCAATAGGGCGTTGAAGATCCATAACATTCTTTGCACCTTGGTTACGTGCTGCAATGACAGCCAGAGGAATATCCTCATCATCGGAATCCTCATCAACAGCCTGTGCCTGGCCATCTTCCCATGCCAGGTTGATACGCTTGTTATTTCTTGCCTTTTTCTGAGTCTCTGCAACAGCATCCATTTCCAACAATGTTGCATGCATACCACCTGGGAATGTTCGCTGAGTACGTTCTTTTTGCTGCTGCTTTCGCAACTGCAACTCAGCCAGTAGTGTTGTTGGGGGTCCATTGTAGCCTTCTTCATCAGATAAGTCCTCCGCTTCTTCCTTGGCGGCTTGTTGCTCATCATCACTATGGCCATCGCTACGACCGTCCACGCTGCAGGCTAATCCGTCATGCTCATTCGCATTTGTGTCAGCGTTGACAGGTCCCAGCCCAGACTCTGACTGTGCCTTGTGATCCTTGTCATCATCACTGACATGGCTGTGACGTTTGCCAAGCCACATGAAAGAGGATCGCTTTCTGGCATGCTTCTTGTCGCCTTCAGGCTGAAGAGCCGTGGATGCAGCAACTGAAGCTCGCTTCTTTTCCTTGCCATAAACTTCCTTTCCGAGTCTGCCGGCGCGTTCGTGATCGGTAAATGCACTGACAGGGGCGTTTGCCGAAGCATCCAGAATACTTTCAAGGGTGGCCATGGCAGAGCCGTCCTTAACTTCGATCTCTCCTTGAGTGTTGTCGGGGAGATCAAAGTAGGCGCTCGCTCTGAGTTGAGGAGGCAAGTTTGACATTCGCGACTTTCGCTTGTCAAGTTCGTTCCGAGACAACCGTTGAGGGCGCCTCAGTGTCTCAATCGGAGCATTGGCATTGGCTTCAGGTTGCACAGTAGGAGGAACATCTTGATCCGAGTGCACAGAACGAATTGTCTCTGGCTCCTGGCCCAAATTGCCGAATCCATCTGAAGATAAAGCAGCAAATGATTCTCGATGACCAGCAAGAGGATCAGGGAGCCAGGAATCTCTCGTAGTATCGCGCTCTTGTGCCTTTGCATCGACATCCAACATCTTCGATTGCCTGTTGCCTTCAAACATAGCACTCATCACCTGGGAACGTCGCTTATTTCTTTCATTGGCCTTGGGTTTATTGGACAGCTTGGGGGGTAGGTTGAGCATAGCGGGAACCCGAGCAGGGTAGTACAGCATTTGTTGACCAGACTCGGGGTCAAAGTAAGACTGTGGGCGAACATTTTCGGAATGGCTCATTTGTTGCTGTCGAGGTCGAGGCTGGGGTTGGGGCTCTAAGTCATCGGGGAGGGAGTAAGGGTCATCTTGTTCAGGCACCCAGTGAACACCATCAAAGTCGCCAAATGCATCCTGACATTGTTGGAAAGTTGTATCTGAATGTGAACTTCCAGGTCGCTGAGGATCCCTAGACTCTTGATCGGCAAGAAGACCAGTGCTTGCATCGGGGTGCGGGTGCTCGTTCTTGGAGTTCATAAAATCGTCGTCTCCCATCATATTTTGGAATACGTCGGTGGCGGGCATGTTGGCATCGCGGAGCTCATCGGGGAGGAGAGATTCACCCTCAGGGTTCTTGACCAGTGTTTTGTCGGCCATGTCGAGGACGTCCTGGGTTAGTGCAATAGGCTCTGATTCCGAGATTTCGGCAAGTGAGACTTTTGTCGACCGGACACTTCTAACTGATGCTTTGCCTGGGCCGTGACGGGATAAAACTGTATCGAGATCAAAGTCTGGTCGGCCAGCCGAATTCTTGGATCCTGATCTAAGTCGTCCGGTAAAGGAGTGATTAGGCGAAAGTACGTATCCACCAGGAGAATAACCACCGTGGCGTGCGGCGTTATTTGTAGAAACGATAGAAGAAGCGATGGAAGGATGTCGTCTTAGTTGTTCGATAGCGGAGCCGGGGTTACTGGTGTAATCATCAATGGACCCTGAGGCTTTGACGCTGGCAGCAAGGATGGAAGAACGTCTGCTATCGGATCGCTTTAATTCAGTATGTAAATCTCGAATCGCATCGTCGATAGAACTGGTCATAGACAATCGTTCGGCGGTCGCTTCGAGTTGTGCGATGTTCCCGACGTATGCTCCAGATCGAGCCTGGGAGGTGATGTCGGGAGTTGGATGTTGGATATTGAGCGAAGGTGAGTCGGGCGCTGTACGAACAATGGGTCTTGGCGTGGGCTTGACAAAACTCGTATCGAGTTTTATGCCACCGACTCGAGAAGTAAGGGATGTTGTGTGAGAGGGAGCAAAATCGTTGTCGCGGGAGTCGTGTGAGGAATGACCGTTGCGGTGTCTTTGATGCCCAGGGGGAACAGAATTGTTGCTAGTGGAGGCCGTGCTTGACATGGCCTGGGTGGCGCTTTGAGGAGCACTACAGTGGCTGCTTGCCTGTGCCTGTGCTGTGGCTATCCCTGACGCAGGGAGCCTTTCCACCGATAAAGGCCCTCCAGATGCAAGAGCAGTCTCGTATTGCGGATTTCTGCTCGAACTGTCTATTCGATACTCGTGCTGATCGGAATGAGGGCCCCTGAAACCAAGACTGGGCTCGCCGGTATTTGATGGGGCGCTGCTATTTTGGGCAGCGAAGCCTGTCGTATTTGATGCAGCTCCCACTGGCGAGATGACTTTTGGCTGCGCAATGGCCTCTGATGGCTTTGTTTGGTCGTATTCTTGGGATCTCCGATACGATTGCCGATTAGAAGTTTGTTGTAGCTTTGATTCATTCTCGATTGACCCAGAAACATTGTCCTCATGAGCGGCACGTGTCTGCTCGGCGAGGCCGCCATCTGCATCTGTCCCTGTACATCCAAGAGGATCTGCGTTGCGCTGGCTCTTAGTGCTAGGGTCCGAGGGTCTAGCGGGCGACCCCGCTGTAATCACCGGCGATTGGCTGGATGACGCTGTAGGTTTGTCGAGACCAACACTACAAACGCTGCTTGACTCAAGACCACTCGCGATGAACTTGTCGATGTCGAGAAAGCATGAATCGTCCATGATGCTGAGTGGTGTTGATGTTTGGTCGGCCAGCGACTGAAACGAGACCAGCTCAGGACTTGTTGTTTGAGGCGTCGAAAGAGGAGACGATAGCACAGGTTCTATAAGGGTGTCGTCGTTCTCTTGGCCGCGGTTGGATATTGTAGCCTTTGGAGAAGTCATGATGACTGATTGGTGAGCGCAGAAGTCGAGCGATCCTGCGCCAACCGAACAAGGCAGGGAGGAAGCTGCCTTTGTGTTAATTCTTATCAAGCAAGGATGCGCTTAACATCCAGATCGCCGTGCCAGACAGGGAATTGGATAAAATGGACAAGATTGCCCAAGATCGGTACCAAGTACCCGAATGTAATCAAGGGCGGACGGCGCAGCACAGCGAATGCACTGACAGCTGTTATCGAACTGTAGTTTGTAGTGTGGTAATGGAAGGTCACGGGTCAGTACCCCATGATATGCTGGGCTGAAGTCGGTGTGCTCTAATGATAGCTGGCTGCAGGTGTCGCAGTTTCGGTAGTAGCTTGCGATAGTGGGAAGCCGGTGTCAGACCAGGGTTGAGAGCTCGAGCGCAAGGACGTTGAAGCTCTTGAAGCTGTTGGATGAAGAGAATTGGATGGGAAAAAGGTCACGGCGCGACAGCGCGAAGATGTCTAGAAGTAAAGTTAGGATGGCTGGTCCAAAACGACGAGACTTTTGTTCAGAGTTTGACGAACGGATATTTGAAGGCAGGGGTCCTTGTGGAAACGGGAACAAGGCGGGAAGCCAAAAGTCGACTTTGATATAAGCAAGACTGAAATGGCTGGAGAGTATGATAACTATAGCCAGCGCAGCACAGCCTTGCACTGACAAAGAAAGATGAATTAGCTGGATCGAATTGGTAGTGTAGCGCAACGCACAAACCAGGCGGAAAGGTATCCTGGTGTTTCAATGCTGGGTCGCGTCGCATGGAGAGACAGGATGATCCAGGTACCAAGCGAACCAGGTACGCTCGGAAAGGCCCGCAACTCAAGACAAAGACAGACAGACAGACAAACAAACAAGAAGACAGATGTGAGATGAAATGAGACGATGAGACGATACAGGGAACGAAAAAGCGTGACTACGAGGAGAATTGGCTCGTACCTGACGGCGCGCATTTGCAGGCGCAGTGCAACGAGGAAGCTTTAAAAGAGTCGATATAAGCGTTGAAGCGCAATGCACGGTCGTGTATGTACCTCTCGGGTCAG
This sequence comes from Fusarium oxysporum f. sp. lycopersici 4287, assembly GCF_000149955.1. Taxonomy (NCBI): domain Eukaryota; kingdom Fungi; phylum Ascomycota; class Sordariomycetes; order Hypocreales; family Nectriaceae; genus Fusarium; species Fusarium oxysporum. The sequence continues at coordinate 663,192 of NC_030995.1, read as the reverse complement.
ACAAGTACGCAAGGTCCCAGGCGTACAAGAAGCAAACAACGAGATAAAGGGTCGGTCAGAGTTGTACAAGTCGCGGTACGGCTGGTGTTGGCAGTGAGATTGGTCTGTCTGCTGTGATTGCGTAACAATGGTATCGGCGCGAAAGAAGAAAAGAAGGATCCCAATGTCGCAAAGTTGTAAAAAGTTGGAAGTTGGAGAAGGATGCCCGTTGACTTAAGTGGGACGATACCAAGACTTTTCATCGGTCAATTCAATTCAATGGATGAGACGTTGATTGAATCGCGCAGAGTGAATGTTGTTTACGGAAAAGTCAAAGTAAATAATCTTAAACCTAAAAGGTAAAACAGAGTTGAGGTTTTACTCTGAGAAGGCAGCTTTCCCATAATGATTGAAAACGGCATGGGATGCCACACTCTACACTCTACACTAAACCCGCCCATGAACAAGTCTAACTTGATCAATGCTAAAGGGAGAGTTTGATAAGCCAATGCATGCTTAGATCTGCTATAGGGCTCAGCTGATATTGCAGCAACAGCATCCCTTAATACCTTCACGATAATGCCTATCCCCTACCCATCTCAAATATTGGATCTCTTTGACTCTGTAAGAAATGACCAGATCGCGATGCTATGGGTCTCGTTTTCTCTTTTCCGTTCATTCGATGTAACTCGACCAACCATCGGAAACTAGAAACGCCAGTCTCCACAAGATTGATCCTTCTTTTCCCTCCGTCGACCAATGATCTAATACCGAAAAAAGAAACAAAAAAAGAAGACTTTTCTCTCGCATGTTTTACCTCGTTTCGCATGCGGGCCCAGGCTCATCCCCCAGATTTCTCAACCCTCCATGATCTAACAAAACAACAAATAATCTTCCAATGAACATCAACAAGATACCATTTTCTGACTGTGGCTTTAGATAGCGCCGTTGATAACTGTTGAGTCCTACGCTGGAATAGATACCCACCATTTTTTCGTCATGTCGTGCCCTGTTTTTTTGGTTCCCCGGAAGCGGCAGAGGATTTCAACGCCAACTCTACCGAAGAATCCACTCGCGGCCAAGTTTCTAGTCCCTGTTCCTCATGACTTTTGAGGTTTCCCATAGGCTCAATGCTACCTTTAGTGCTAGTCCCTGGGATACTTCGCTCAACACTGCAAAGCAGCCGCAGATGGCTTGGGCTTGGCTGAAGCAATGTCGCGGTGAAAAACGAACGGTGTGCGCATCAAGATTCGGCCATGATGACGACGAATGTCAGACTTTGAGCTCGCCCCGTGCCGTACCGCTTACAGCAATAAATGATCAAGTGGTAAGCAATGTCTTGGCTTGTAACAGCATATCAAGCATTTTGATATCCGGGCTACCTCTCAATCCCGATCATCGACAGGGGTTTTAATGGGCACACCAGAGCTCTGGGCCGTTTTGACCAGGATTATCGCGGTTTCAACATCAAAAACGCCTCCATCAGTTCGCAACGGCCAAGCCTCAACAACACAAACTCTTGTCAACGTTTTCTCATCTGCGAACCCGCCGTTCACAACCCCGTTGCCGGTTTCATTATCTTGCCAGCCACTGTTGCAGAAAACCGCATTGTGGCGCCTGCAACCCTGGTTCACCACGTTGGATCCTGGTCATTTATACAGGTGGCAGCCAGGGAATACGTTGCTATCTCATCATTTCATGCAGGGGCATGTGGTCCTTTGCATCTACGTTGCAGCTCTAAAATGGTAGAGTCTGAAACCAAGAAACAACTCAACTCTGCGTAAGAGAGCCGCTATCTTCCGGAGGGTCCAGTTACATCGTGACGTTACTGTTGCAATCGGCTTCTTGTCCAAAACCCGGGTTGCCGGGTCACGTTTTTGTTATGGAGATCCTGAAACAGCGGTAGTTGGGGCCCTATTATTAGGGGAGCCTTTTTACTATTATCTTGACTCATGTTGCTCTATGGCAATTCAAGACCAAATGGACAGATGTTTAAATCGGAGACTGGCAAGGGGAGGCAACTCAGGACCTCTATCCTAAGCGACAAAAGACTTAGGTAAATTTAGTATAATTTAGTATAGATTTAGTGAACATTAGATTAGGTATTCCTAGCACCTTGATTCAATATCAGATGTTTTCTTGCTTTCTGAGGGCTGGCCAAGGTATCCTCAATTGCGTGCTTACTTCTGTGCTATCTTCGACCCAGCAGGTTTGATGAAGCAGAAATGTCCGATGGGGTAAATCACGTTTCCTTCGCGTAGTTCGACCGGTACCTAGATCTAATCTTGTGTTATAGACTGGGGAGATCTTACTCAACCACATATCAACAGATTTTATTATACTCAATGGTGGTACTTTCGCCCTTCATGGGTAATGGGTATTTGAACAGCATGCTATGTAGGTGGAAAGGTATTGGTCAAGTATTGGAGAGCATCATGCATGAATAATGGCTGCTCTCCTTTCCAGACTCTATGTTCTCACATGGAGTAATACAATTTGAGGATTGCCATTTGAATAAAACCGAACTGGGTGTTTCCTAAATAACATGCTATATGCAACGCTAGTTTTGTTTGAAGTATAATCCATGGATATCTATCATTCGAAATCTAGTCCCTAACTCCCTCCCCTTACCTGCTGAGATACCTCCCATCCCTTCGAGGTAATAAAACCTCTGACGTTAAAGCATGGTACCAAAATCAACTAGTCTAAAGGTCAACTGAAATATACTAAACTTGCCTAAGTATTTTTGTCACTTAGGATAAAGTTCCTAACGTTTTCTCGCCTCCCCTGGCCATCGAAGTCTTCGGCTCCTGCGGTTGTGCTTGTGTTTCTGCTTCCTGCTCCAACCTCTGCCGCTCATCCATTGTAAGCTCGCTCTTAGCGGAACCAATCCGAATGAATGGGATGAAGAGTAAAGGAATCGATGCCACGCCAAACGCCAGCCAAAATGCCACCTTATAGCTCTTGCGAAGTCCCAGGCTCGCCGTTTCTGCAACCGCGATATCTGCAATACCGAGGAAGAAGCTGATGCCTAGGAAGAGAACACTGTTGATCAGAGCTCCCGCGAGTCCCTGTCGATGGCTCGGCATGTTGGTCGTCAGGAAGATGTTACTGACTGTGAAGGTAATGTCGATGCCGATTGTGCAACAGACCATCGCTGGGAAAACCCAGGCCCAGTAATTCGGGTTCTCAGGCATAAGGGCAAATAGCAACATGGTAATCGCATTGGCTAACGACGAGATGAAAAGCAACACCCGTCCTGGGAGGAAGTGCAGTGTGAAGCCTCCCACGGTACCGATGATGAGCCCACCAACGCACATTGGTATGTACCAGACGGCAGTGATGAGTGGTGACCTGTGCAAGACTAATTCCATATAGAAGCTTGAATAGAAGAGGAAGAGTCCAAAGGTGCCGAAAGCCATGAAGAGCACGGCTAGCAAACGATTCATTCCCTTTGGCGCAAAGAGGTCGGCAGGCAGAAGAGGAACTCGAGCTTTGTGCGTTTCGACGTACCATGCGCTGGCTAGGAACATGACTCCGAGGATGAGTGTGACGATGATATAGGGTGTTGCCCAGCCGTGGGGGGCATGTGAACTATCTGTTAGAGAGTAGACAACGAGGAGAAGGCCCGGGACAATAGTTCCAACACCCCACCAATCCATGGGGATATCGGTCTTTCTATCATGGAAGTCGAAAGGGACAGCGAGAAGGGAAACTGAAGAGACAACGGCAAATACGATAGTGCCGATCCAAAAGTACCAGCGCCAGTCAAGATACTCTGCTGTCAGACCTGCAACGAAGATACCGAAGAAGAATCCCAGGGGTGCAAAAGCCCCGTACAGAGCAAAGATGAGATTCTTTCGAGGTCCAGGGCGATAGAACTTGCCCATCAGCATAACACCACCAGGAAGATATGCCGCAGGACCGAAGCCTTGAAGGGCTCGACAGAAGATGAGCATCATATAGTTCTTGCTGAACCCAGCAATGAGAGCCCAGAGCAAGAACCACAGGAGACCGCCATTAAAGACGATGTAACCGCCGTACATATCGCTCAGGCGGCCCATTGGTAGAAGCATGGCTCCTGTGATGAGTGAGAAGACACTTGAGGGCCATGTTTGTGATGCAGCCGGGATATTGAGTTCTTCGGCTAATGGTGGAAGGATAACATGAAATCCACTGACGAAGAATTCCTAATGATGTCAGTGCCTGCATTGAACAGCCGGTGGTGTAGGATAGAACGACGATAATGAATATAGAACTTACAGCCATTAACATAGAACAAAACACAGAGAAACCAAATCCTAGTTCGGCCCATATTGACTTAAACACTTCAGGTCGTTGACGACCGAGCTTCTCAACATCCATAGAAGAGTCCCGACTTCGTCCAGCCTGGACCCCAGGATTCTCCTCATCAGTTCGGCTCATGATATACACATCAATTAAAAAAAAATAAGACAAGACAAGATAACAGTAATATTCAACCGTCTAATCATGAACCAAGGCTATAATACAAGAAAAAAGAAGAGGATGCCATCACGCTTTGTAGTATCTCGAAATCTCGCTTGCCCCGTCATTGACCATGCTTGGCGAGTGGATCGAGCGTGGGAAAAATTGCCTCCTTCGGTATAGCGGCATGTCTAGCTGACAAAACATTCGATTCAAGGGAGCGAGAAATGCTTGTTAAATGCCGATGTGACGCCCGAGGCGATGCTGTTTTTGCTAATATGACGACCGAGTCGTGGAGTTGAGGGCGTAAGATGACGACCTGGCTGAGATTTCTGGGGGATTGGGTGATATTTATGACGACCCGGTGCAGGAATTTGTAAGATGAGATTATTAACTACTTTTTTGAATTAATCAGCTTCTTTAGAAATGCTCAACCCAATAACGTGGAAAAAACAAGCTCTGAGAAATTCATGGTGTTTTTGATGCCATCGCTTCAGCTCACTTGGAATGATCTGACTCACTGAGTAACGCCCATCGGCTACAGGAAACTTGTGACGTTAAATCAGGGTGCCAAAATAAACTAGTCTAAAGGCTTGCTAAGATATACTAAACTTACCTAAGTCTTTATTTCTCTTAGAAAAGAGGTCCTTAGGTTTTCTCACCTCCCCTCATCTATGCAGCATCTGGATGATACTTCCCCGGATTTTGCTTCACAATTAGGTAGTGATCTCCTCATCGACCGCTTCCCGAGGGTCGCGAGGACTCCGGGGAGCGCGGGTCGGCAGTTGAATGGCAGATGGAATGACCCTTGACTTGGCCCTCTTTGTTAAGTTTGACAGCGCGGCTCTCTCTTTAACTCAGCACAATACGTTGCTTGATCTTCTGAAGACCTTTCGAGAACAGCTGTTTGTTTATGGGATATACCTAACTTGATGCTCAATGAAACGAGTCTCGCTTGACTCGGGGAGCTTGAATGGGCAGTGTAAACCCTCAAACAAAGAGTGCAGTCTTGTTCGATGCGTGAGACGTCGTTGTGGTTCTCGAACTCAACACGACTTTATGCTGCTGTACCATCGACAGCCTGCCATTCTGTCAAGAAACTGCGTTTCATTGCCCACAAGGAGTTAGTCTCATTCAAAGTATCATCCATATGCTTGTCTTCGAGAACATAAAGACGACTCCCTGCCAACTAAGCTCGCAAGATGCTTGTGCTATCTACTCATCTTAGATTTAGTTACCCAAACCGCACGCCGGACCTTGAGGTACCAGAATATCGATGTTTCTTACTGACTAGGATGATGGCGTTCGACCGACTTCCACGATTGTGGATGAGAACCTTTATAGTTTATCCAGCATTTGCCCACCATCATCACGTCGAGGTCAGATCGCTCGTGTGGTTCAACAACATCACAGCTCACTAACCAGTGATAACATCGGGTTGGAAAAATAAAGGAGAACGAGAGACACGGCCAATTAAACTAGCATCTGAGATTTCTCGAGAAAACAGTCCCAATTCTTATCGTTGACCTAGGTCATCGTCTTCTTGACTCTTGATGGTCGTGCAGCTTGTGCTACCCTGGAGCTTTGGGCGCAAAGCAGCCGCTCATGTGCTGGAAACTATGACTCCTCCAATGAGAAAGCAAAGATCGACTCCAATTGATGAGATCGTGGCCTCATAGAATATATTTCACCCAGATCGATGGTTGCTATTTGTAGATCACCAATATCGGCGCTTAATACGAGAAGCTTTCGGGGTGAAGGAAGGCTAACACCAATGATAATCACACTGAGAACGGGCGCTTCCATCGTGACATGGAATACTGCAGTTGGTGATATTCTACCAACGTTACACAGTGACTCTCTTCTCAAGTGACAATCTCAGAAGTACAGTGACTCGTTGGAATAAAGTTACAAGCTTGACGTCGCGATAAGACCCTGCGAAACAATCACTCTCCGCTTCTCCGTAAAGATCAATTGCAAATCGATACAGATCAGCTCAATGAGTCGCGCACGTGAAACGGGACTTGTAGGTCTTGAAGCACGACTCGGGGAAACAACTGACGTCGTGAACTGACTGTACGATGGACCCTTTATGATCGGCGGTTGAAGATCAGCGTTGTTAACACAGGCGGTTGGCTAGATGGTAGAACCGCATTCCAGAAGGCAGTGGGCTTTGCTTGCACAAAAGGTTATTTCAGGGCTGATGCTCTAGGCTTATTGAGAATTTGGGAGGCGAACTTGAATCTTAGGAAACACATGGCGAGTGGAGTTGATCTCAAGATAATGGGGTAAGTATCTCTTGGAAGCGATCTCAGCTGGATGTTTACTCCGTTGATGAACTACTATGCCGACTTCGGCGTGGAAATGATGGGGAAGTGAGACATCTCGATGCAGTTTGGGGTACGACGACTTCCATGTGATACATAACACAGGCCAAGGTTCGTTGCCACGGTTTGAGATGTCACAAAGAGGAGCATTGAGTCGTTCGTCGAAGGGGAGATGAAGCAACCAACTTTCTCAAGAATACGACATTAAAGGCAGAACAAAGAGGCCAAGGTTTCAGTCTTCAAGCGGTGTGCATCAATTAGCACCAAAGACAAAGAGAGCCATGTAAGCCATCAAGATCCCAAGAACACAAGTCATGTTATTTTTTCTCTTCAGGACCGAAAACTCAATTCTACCGATTTGCCAAAAATGAGATGGCATGGAAAATGGCCCACGTGTAATTGGATAAATACAAAGCTGGAACAAGATGCGGATATCACCTGAGGTCAAGGGGCACGGGATAAAAGAGCCGCAATTGATTCGACGGACCAGGATAATTTTAACTCAACAACATCAGGAGAGCGTGGGCTCGATAGGTACAGGAAAAACTCCAAGGGCTGGGGGATTTCGTGTTTCTTCGTGATATGAAATGGCGGAGGTTTAGATCCATGATGATTAGAGGGTCTCGTGAACTTTTAGCCCACGGCAGGGCTTCCGGAAAACAAGCATTGAACCAGGGCGGGCTGATGCGGTGAGTGCGGGGGATCAACGGGGGAACTGCACTGTAAAGCAAGGGACCTGAGCGGTCGGTGATGGAAACAAACATCCAATTCATTCAAGTGAAGCTTTACTTTGTTGCACTGCCGTGGAGAGCGAATGCAACGGCTCGTTGTGGCTGCTGTACTCAGATGTTGTCTCTCGAGTTATCGCTTTCGGAAGCCGCTGGAGAAATTGAGCTAACGTTAGATAGAGCACGCTACGGTATCGTATTGTGATGGAGGGTTGTCAAGTTGAGAAGGGTGAGTGGCTGTTTTGGATGTGACGGCATAGGAAAGTGTGTGTGCTGCGTGCCCGCATGAGATAACTCTGTAATGGAGGTGTCGCGTGGGGGGTTGAGTTTACGAACGAGACGTTCTGTTGAACTTTCACGATAGCTTCAATTTCAGCTAAAGAGACATAATAACACGGAGATACAGCCATGCCAATTACACTGACTCACTTGCAAAGAAACAATTGTCGGAACTTTCTGAGACTAAATTCCAGTTCATCCTCAACGAAATAATGGCGTGGCTGCCGTGTAACACAGAACCTCAACAGTAACACGCATCTAGGGCTGCACCTGCAACCAACATCAGATCTCACAGCAGAGAAAGGGGGGCGCCTTTGAGGCTCTGGCTTAGCGAGGGTGTGACGCCTGTGAGATAACGGACCTTGCGGACCTGGTGATGGAGGGTTACAGCGTAACAGCCAGAAGTGCTGCTGTCTTTGAGAAAAGAGAAGAGACAAAGTCATGAGAATTCTTCTCTTTGTTCTTGCTTGGACTGGTCGCCACAATGGCCACGAGTTTATGGGCCTTTTAGTGAGGACCTTGGTTACACCTCTTTTGAAGTTTTGTGCATGTCTAGTTCAGTTTGTCCTGATCTAACTAGTTGTCTAGACTTCTGACAATAGTTTCAGAGTTTCGGTTCAGATGGAGTTTGAAATAGTCGGTGAGGACGGAACTGCAGGAACGTCAATCCCCAGCAGCGGGTCGATGTCCATTTTGTTTGTTTCCAGGTTTCTTGGGATGGCTGTTTCTCACCGGGGCTCTGCGGCTTCGGGGCCCGGGCGGGAACACCAGCAGAGCCCCCGGGCGGACGCGGACGGCGGGTGGCGAGCCTGTATTCGAGGTCTTGGCTTGGTTATGTACGGTGTTTTATTACGCGGGTTGGTCTTGGGATGAGATCATAGAGGCCTGGTCGATGATAGCCACATGAGGGACGATTGCTTGCATGTTGGTGGGATTGGAATTGTTGGACGTGGGGAGCTGACATTGCAATTAATCTGAGTACATTAATGAATCAAAGGGCATTGAGTGAAGTAACCAACCTGTGTGGGCTCAAGAGTAAAGTACTGTATGTTCTGAGTCAGATGTGAAGCTCAGTGCTATCGTGGGCTTGAAAGATGACCTCAGCACAGTAATATCCTGACTCTTGCGACTCTCACACTGTCCATCTACTCCTGATATCCCATGTTAATGAGACCCCACCATGGCCCTGACGGACTCCAAGACACCCCCACCAAGAACTGGTCTGGGCTAGGCTTGACAGAATCAATGAGACATGGTTCCCACGGGGAAACCGCTTTTGATGCTGGGGTAAGAGGCAGAGACACTATCGTGAGCCTCACATTGTGAGAGATTGAGCGCCCTGTTTGTGAACATCAAAGGGAAAATGCAGTGCCCTGATTAAAACCCGACCTTAAGCGATGATACATGGACCATTACTTTATTTGTAATATCACTTGTGCGCACAGAACGCAACATACTCTGATTTGATTGTTAAGATGCTGGGAGTTGGCTAGCATGCTTTTATGTTGCTGCCTGGGTTCTGAGTTTACTGGTGGTGCCCGCTGGACTGGGCCGGCTAACGTTAGCTGGACTGGCAGACCCTTCTCCTTGTGTTCCAGGGGTCTTTTCTGCACTGCACTTTTGCCTCGGGAACTGGTGTCCGCGTCGTGTCATTCAAGGTGGCATGTGGGATGAGATGCTGAAAAACAAGAAATTCCAGTGTAGACAGATAAGCAATTTGGTGATTCTTTTAGTTGGAGTTGTCTGCGACATATGATGATTTTGAGGCCGTGGAAGGCAGCTGGACAATTGATAGCGAGGCTTAGGTCTTGAACTTGTTCGATAGTTTGTGGCGGCACTTCCAATGCGAGAATAGAGCAGAGTCTGACCGGACATGGACTTGACACTCCATCCATTAACAAGGGTCCGTTGCCCGTTGATTTGACTGAAATGTGAACTTGTGACCGCCGGCGTCGGACGCCAGCCATTTCCCGCTTCCATTCTCGTCACCAAGAAAATGAATGGATGGATCAGAGACAATTCCATCCATGTACCTCTACTACCGAAAACAGACTTATCCTGGTACTGTACTGTTTAGTGAGGTGAGGTGCCTCTATCGCCCCGCCCGCTCTTTTTGCTCTGGCCTCTGCTGTTGCTAAAACCAAGGTCGCCCGCGCAGTCGGAGTCTCTTATTCCAACTGCTTTTCTCTACCAGAGCAAAAGTTGACTGTCGTCACTAGCAAACCACCTTCACATTTTTTAATCTTCCCTTCTACTTTTCTTCTTTTCCCCTTCCCACTAAAGCCTTTTACCCTTCCTCCACCGAAACATCCTGCGGTCTACCCCAATTGCGGTCTTCTCATTGCCCTTACCTAAGGCAAACACTACTATTACTCACTTGTTTTTGTCCCCCCCTGCCCCTCCATCACAAGCACAGGACAGGCACAGGCACCGCGAGCGAGCGAGCGCAACGTAGGCCAAGTACGAACGAGCTCGCATCAACCCAGTCAAGTCCGCACGAGTCATCTATTCCCGAACCCTGGTCTTTTCTTTCTCCTCCCCTCATCATGGCCACGACAGACAAACCTCGGCGACGGTTTGTTCCAGAGCCCATTGAGACCACATTTTCAACCAGTCGATCAAGCAACAGATCAGATGAGAAAAAGACGCCTCGCACAATGAGACCTAATCCCGAACCTACACCCGAGCCCTCGCCTCGTTCTCCCTCACCTGGCTTGAATGAGTTGCAGAAGAAGCACCAGCAGCGACCAAAGCGACGCTTCGCTCCCCAGTTGATCGAATCGTCCCGTAGAAGCCGCAGAGTTGGAGATGCAGGACCTGCGACCAAACCTACCGACAAGACCGACATTACCCCTTACACAAAGAACATTTACACCGCCACAAAACACCGCGGCAGGCGGCGAGACGATGCCCACGAATCCCCTTCCAATGGCCCCAGACGTCGCGAATCCGAGGATGAGAATGTCGTTTCGTTTCTGCTAGAGATCGCTGCGAAGGAGGCGGAGCGCCAGATGCAGGAGGCCGCTCTCGCCGCGTTCCCCAACAGTCACATTCGTGAAGGAAATGTCGATCATTTTTACTTCCGTGAGAGTTCAGGAAGTGATCAATCTCCCGAGAGCACTTCTCCCGTGCATGATCACCATGGCCATCCCGTCAAACACCATCACAATGTGCGGCGGCAATCGTCCGACAGCAATCTCGGCTGGTGGCATAAACACATGCAGGAGCATGTCGAGGCCAAGCAGGAGCAGGAACAACAGCAGAAAGATGAGGATGCTATGGCGATTGACGAGAAGCCTGGGGAGATGGACACCCTCGTTGAAGAACCTGCAGTGGAAGCACCAGCGGTTAAGAAGGACGAGGATGTTATGATGCGAACCGATACGGCAGACCTCGATGCAATGGACCTTGAACCTCCTCCGGATCCGATGTGGACCACCTCGAACACCCCTCGTGATAGCAGTAGCAAGCGGTCATCGATCGGTGTCAGTGGCCCGATTGGTGAGACGCATATGCCGTTGCTTGACACAGAATCTTATTTGACAGCCGAGCAACGCAGCAAGGCATCGTCCCCGGCACCTGCAGCATCCCGACACATTGGCGAATCTACGATGCCCTTCATCCCATCGGCCCCGGCCGTTGGATCTGCAGATATCCCGTACGCCAAAGCTTCTCAAATACCCCCAGACACCGGCGGTTTTGCTGCCGCGCGCAACCTCGCCCGACCCTTCGGATACCGACCTTTCGGACGCGGATCGCCTGCTCCCTCGTTCCAGAAGAAGCGTCTGGGTGTCACACCGCCCATGCTCGGCAAAGACCTCGTTTTCCGGAGGTGTCCGTCTCCCAAGCAGACCAAGCTCGAGCCCGATCACCCATTCGCAGAACGCCATGCCGAAGAGAAGTTCCGGGATCTTTCGGGTCAGAATGGTCTCTGGAGAGGCTATTGCTTCAGATCAGACTCGAATGACAACTACCTGGTGCCAGCAGACCTGCATGCCCCACCAATGCTCGCCACGCCCAGACCGGCGGCCACTCCCGGTGACGCTTCAAAAATCAGCTCTCCACCATACACAGACGAGCCTGCCATGATCGGAGCAGCCAATGGCCAGGCCAACGGTGTAGCGCAGCACCGGACACGGGCCGGTCCCCCCAAGGGACTCCACATGCTGCATGGTATTAACGAGCGTCTGCAGAAGGAAAAGGCACATGCAGAGCTCGAAGATAAGATTGATCAGGAGTTTGATGATAGCTTTGTCACCCAAGTGTACAACTATCTATCGCTAGGCTATCCTGCTATGGCCCGCGCTTTTGATGGCGAGCTTTCACGTATTAGCTTGATGAGTATTGAGGACCTTGAGAGAGATGATGAGAAGCAACTCGCCCAAGGCCACCTCGTCGAATCAGAGGCCGACAAGCCTCGCGATCAGAGATGCCCTCGATGGCATGCTCTTCAATCCTATATTAAGGAGTGGGCTAGACAGCACCCCAACCTCGACAGCATGGACCCCGTTGGATGGGGTGTCCGAGAACGACGAGGCAGCTGGGCTGTCTAAGCTTCACATTGCGATATCGATTGCGATATCGTTTGCGCATTCACTGTTTTATTGCGCCTTGCTTACAGGTTTCGGTTTCAGAAGATGTTGATCGGTTACGAACACAATTGTTTAAACCATGGAAGGGCGTTTTGCTTTTACATCGTGGAAATTTCTACGCATGCTGTTCGAGTTTTTATAAGAAGCATGATGGGACGAGGAAGTCCCCGGAGCGGGCTTTGCTGTATGGACCAAAGTAGAGGAGGATCAAGTTTTATAATGCGTTTGTTTGCGATGCTCAGCGGTGGATGGCCTAGAAGGTGGTTCTACTAGATGACGGAAAGACCGGGGAAGAAAGACAAAAGCTACCAGAGGGGGACCTAAATGAACTGGATGGAGACGGCATGCGAGAGAGCATCGCTGTAGTGATTAGTGTGAGAGTTCAAAGACTTGTTAAGTGCCGCTACACAGATGTGTAGACAAAATGCATTTTAAACTCGGCCGAACGAACCGAGAGAGTTTGCGCTGATGATAATTGAGGCTCACATGAGTGTAATTGAGTTGACTGCTTTAGATCATGTGAACTGCCATCACAACTTTGACCCATCTTTCCCACTCTCTTCAATAACTTTCCATTCTCTCCCACCAACACCAACCGTGTCCCCCTCTTTCAATGTCTCTTCGCCCAGAATTTTCCCAATCGGCAATTCCGCATCTCCCATACTAATAGTCCTCTTCCACCCCTCTTTCCACTCCCATCTTTCGAGTGAAATATTCTCTCCAACTCTGATCAGCCCCTGCGCATAACATCCCAATCTCACTACTGAGCCCCTCACTCCGTTCTTCTCATCCTCCGTTTGAAGAACAAGCGCTCTGACAGCTGGTTCGCCAGGCACAGCAGTTGGCGTAGCATCATGCCACAGCTCTTCATACGCTGTGTCGATTCCAGTATCAGGGTTAACCATACTTCCCTTTTCGAGGGTTAGATCGTTTGGTTGAGGATACATGAAGCCGGCGTCGGAGTCGAGAGTGCGGGATGATATCCATTGATGGAACGTTGAGTGGGAAGTCAAGTTTCCGTCTGGGTCGGGGATTTTGGTAGATACTGTTGTGCCGGCTATGGCCCAGTCTAGACGAGATAGGGGAAGGGGTTCTGATGCGTATCAGCTGTGAGTGGGAGACAGTGTAGGAGGTGCGTACCATCTTGACCGGTCCATGATGGGTCGTTATCGGGGAGGAGAATGCGTAGATCAACGAAGCGCTTGAGGCGTGGTGATGTTACGACTATAGTCGATGTTGGCTCAGAGGCCTCGTCTGGGAGCCAGCGAATGAACTTTCTTATCGAAATCGTACCCATTATGAGATATTTAGTTGTATGTAAGAGTTGTGACTAGGCAAGTGAGGAGATGAGATGAGAGTTGAGTCAAGTGAGTTATAAGTTGAAGAGGGGGCTGATATGCGGGGGCGGAATCTGGGGTTGTTGAGAGCGGAATACCGATATCCACCAGGTCCCGCCAGTATGGTACCAGTCAACGTCATTTATTCCGTAGGTATTGTATCCTAAAGCATTTTGGAACTCGCTGGCTGATACAACTCAGTGCAAGAATAGATTATGGTCAAGAAACTTGGGATCATCATGGCCCGTTTTATACTTAACTTCTGCCGTTCTGAAAGATATGTCTGTAGCCTTGGGGAACTGGAGATGAAAGCATCGATTCCATCCATACGGGCCATCTATATTGGAATAGTGTCAAAAGGATACATTGCCTGAGTGACTATTTGTACATATAAAAGCTCACACCTATAAAAGCCCATATCTGATAAGACAACGCAAAACCGCCTGCTAGTAGAAAGATGAAAGCATAGTCCAACATTTGATTGAGAAATGAACAAAGGGAGAAAAACGCGAGCAGTAGGACACATCTCAAACAAAAAGTCACCCATTTGGCCCAATGCTTTCTATCCGCCCAAACTTCCAGACCATAGGCTAAGAGCTGCAAAAGCTTCAGAGCCACAGCAGTAACTAACATGTACGGGTCAAAGTAGGAAACACCAACCCTCCAATTCAAGAAGCGAAAAAAACACGACATTAAAAAGAAGGACAGAAAGATGTAACATGGGAAAAATAACAATATGGCAAATCGCCATCTGGTAGCTCTCAGTCTCGGCATGTGATAAATGAGATTTACTAAAAGAAGGTAAGTAAAACAAAATGGTATTAAGTTGCAAGAAAAAAACAGTAACAGAGCCACGCTCTTTTGGCTTGCTGTGCCAGCCTGCAAGGCCCCTGAGTTTGCAATTCCAAAATTTAACGCGCAAAAGTTCAGAGAGACTTGCATCGCTGAAGATCCGAGGAATAAGGTATCGTAAGTTGTCAGTTTCAATGGCCTGCTCCAAATCGCCTTGGACAGAAAAACGTCGCAGACGACCCAATAAATCTGGTAAAGGGGCTGTAACAGTAATATTGATAATGCAATCTGCAACAATGGCAAAGCAAGTCCTTCTGTGTCTGGCTGATCGAGGACAAAGTAGATTCCGACCTCGATGTATGATAGCGCTGCCAAAAAGAAAACACCTCGGTAGGCTAGGCTGTCGACATGGCCAAGGCCAGCGACGGGGTCAAGGCCACTACCGGGACCATTCATCTGCTGAGTATTGGTATGAGTCATTTGTGGTGTGTGAGTCTTAGGTGCCGTGTAGAAAGACTCGATCGCTATTGCAATCGGTGCAACAAGAAGGATCAGCGGAAGAACCTGGCCAAATGTCCACTTATTATCATCCGCGGGAGAGGGTATTCGAAACTTGACCAGTCTTGTTGTAATGTAGATTATGGTGAAGAGTAGCCAGTATACCTAAGAAATGATGTTAGAAATATCTCATCAGTGTATAGGTAAGAGATGACATACCTCGGCGAGAAAGGAAGTAAGGAAATTGAGCTGAATGCTGAGTACGACGAGGATAGCGATCTTGAAAGGTTCTAGCAGATGACCAAAGAAACCTTGCCCTTTTCTTCGGGCTCTAGGATCCCGTATTTGGGTGGTAGAACCGTCATCAACACCGTATCGCAAAATCCTTGACTTGTGATGCATACGAGATGCAAACTTGCGCAGACCCCCCTCAAACCTCTCAAACATCTTGGCAATGCGTATCGAAAACCCCCAAAGAAGAAGAAGAATCATTTTAACGCCCGATGAAAAGGTGATTGAGTTCACATCGACACCTTGTTTGAAGTAGCAGATGGCAGGGCGACCACCCTCTGCTGGGGGAACTTCTATTCCTATTAGCTGATCAGCTTCCCTGTACCAAGGATTGTCGCCAAACGTCGTTGCCAGTCCAACTGCCACCGACAACAGGATTTGAATAACAGCCATAGCTGTTAGGCGCCAGATGCATTTCACGAAGTTATTGGTAAGGTGGTTGCGGAGGAATGAGAGGCTTGCGAGGTGGGTGACGGAAGCCATCCATGCAAGATAAATCATGTATTGCCAGTGATAGGCAACTATATCGCAGCCCATAGCTACATATGCGCTAATCAAGATTGCGAGCGCTGTGAAGCTTTGGATATCGGCAAACATCAGGACGCACTGCGATGTATATGACCTGAGCCTATGTAGGTACGAAAGGGCTGGTGAGAATCGAGTCTTACGTTGTTGAATATCCCTCCAAGCCTCAAGGACCTGCATGGTACTGGATTTGAGGAGTCGTTTCCTAGACCAGGTACTTTTTGAAGAAGGTTGTTAACGAAGTAGTCGACTGAGTTCGGATACTTGGAGAGTTTTTGCGTGCCCTCTTTTCGAAATGGGTCCAGTTTAGGATCGAAGGCTTTGAGATAATACACGATGAGAACTAGTACTACCATCCACGCTGTAAGAATGAATGCTAGAGTGACCTCGTCGCTTTAAGTCTCATGAATATGTCTGACCGTGATTCCCACGGTGTGAGGTAAATTTGTGCTTACCCCGATCCCTCCAATGTCGCCGTAAGAGGGAATGTCCTCCGGGTAGTCTTCGCAGGTGGAAGTGCAATAGTCTGAAGAATCCCCCATCTTGGGCTGTGTTCTTGACGGAACATGATCTTTGAAAAAGAGGTGTCCCTGAACATTTATGTATCAGTCTGACATGATCTGTTGTTCAGCTCTACCGGGTTGCTCAGCCTCACAGAATCAGGCTCTGCAGCCAAGAGCACCAATACATGCAAGTCGCTCAGTCACGTTTCATCAACCACTCCAACGAGGAAGCAAGATGCGAATTCAGCCTAATCAGATTCACAAAACAATCTGAATGACTTGATGTATACGAAACCAACCTTGCAGGAAAAGTCGGCGAAGAACAACACCTTGCTATGTAATTGGATGCCCCTCTTCACCCCTGTAGGCAATCTTTGTACCTGAAGATCGTCAGCACTGGTCTCCTGAGGCTTGAAATAACAACTGTACTAGAACCAGTGATTGTTTGCATATATTAGTTTGCTAATTGGGTTGAAAATAGTTCAGGGTTTTAAGAGAGAGCTGAACAAGGATAATCTCCTTTCCGCCTAAGACAATTATTACAGACATACACTCTCTGGCTTTGCCAACAAATCGACTCCACAATAACGCTTAGAATATGGCTTTAAAATGCTTAATATGGTGGCCGGGCTCATATGCTATTTTGTAGTTGTAAACTTCGGAACAAGTAATAGCAAGGGCAGTCGCACTGTGATAGGTAGTGATTAGACCAAAGGGATACCATCAAGGACGAATAGGTCTCATCAGAAAGGATGACTACATTGTCGATAAATAAGATCTAATCGGAGTTAAAAGGCCTTGAGAGTAGTTAATAATGATACCCTAGATTTAGGTCAGAAGTTTTCTTGCTTCCTTAGGCCATGGGCTGAATTAATACGAATGTTATGAGAATTCTACAGGAATAGTTATTTGGGAAAGTCTTATACTTAAAGTCAGAGTCTATTGGCTATGAAAGGCTTTTATATTTGTCTAGAACTCCCTTTGTCAAGCTTGGCAGATACCAGATCGCACCACTTAGGCGTTGATGACACCGGTACCGGCATTCTCCTTGAGATACTCACAAATACAATCCGCAGAGTCAGTAGTGTAGTCATAAGGGGGAACAAAATCCTTCTCCTGCGTGATCTGGGCCTCACTGTTCTCAAAAAGATTGTCCTTCTCAATAGCGAATCCATCCTCCTTGGAATCAAGGTTCGTAACAATAGGTCGCTTAACGTTAACAAAAGCAGTAGTTTCAACCAGAACTTGAGCACCCATGCGAGAGTTCACTCCAGATGTGGGAAGATCCTCATAGCAGCTGCTGTAAATATGCGCGGTTCCGAAACGAATGGAGGGAGCGCGGCTGTTGATGTTACTCCAGTAGTTGTGGTGGTAAGTAACGTGGAGCTTCCCAGTGTCTTGATCGCCGTTGCTGTCGCTGTGGCCGATAAGACTGGCTTTCCAGTGGTCGGAGAACTTGTTCCATGAGAAGGTGAGGAAGTCGGAGCCACGCTTGGCGTCGAGGAGACCGTCGTAGAAGTCCTTGTCACCGGTGATACCCTCGGCGGAGAACTCGTTGTGGTCGATCCAGATGTTGGTGGAGGTCTCGATGTCGATGAGATCCATCCCTTTGGGAGGGTTCTTCATGGCGAGGTTGCGGATGATGACATTGTCGGCCTTCTTGATGCGGAAACCACTGTCAGTGAGGCCAGAGCTGGAACCGACACCAAGGATGGTGGTGTCGCTGTTAACGTTCATGATATCGCAGCCGGTAAGTTGGCCGTCGATATGGATGACGCCGCCATTGGAGAGAGCAGAGGTGAGCTCCGAGCAAGAGGTGACGGTGACAGGGTCACCAGAGCCTCCAGTGGTCTTGGCTCCGTACCCAACGAGCTCATCAACTTCGGCTGCACCGCAGCTACCAGAAGAAACCACAGAACCAGCAGACTCGGAAGCCTGGGGGACAGGACAAGCAGTGGCCAAGAAGGCAGGGATAAGAGAAATAAGGGCGGATCGCATCATGGTGATAATAGGCACAGCCTTAACGATAGACAGATAAAGAATGTAAGTGTAGTTTATAAAGAATGTAGTTGAAAAGAAAGTGAGTTACCAAAACACCATCTCAATGAGAGAGGAGCCCAGATATAAATGTTTCTACATCTCCACAAATATGTCATCCGATTAGACTTAAGATTAAGTCTAAAGATCAGGAGTCTCACTGCTCTCCTATGTTTGGCGGACGAGAATATCACCGCCTGGGCAACGGCGCCAAGCTGCTTATTCCCCGTTTTTCGGGTCTCGCGAGTGGAAACATTGGAGGCTGAGATATCTTGGCAGAGTGTTCCTGAAAACAAGCGAGCTTGGCTGGGTTTCAGGGCTGATGGAGTGTTTATTACCGGATGACAGCGGGCGGCTGCGTTTTCTAGAAATGTGCTAAGATCGACATCTATAGCCGAAGGGAGTATTAATCACTCGTGGGTTCTGTAGTTATGTCAAGATATTTGCTCGGGCATGCCTTGAGGTATCAAAGGGCTTGAGATGCTTGCATCCATGGGTGAAAATAAACTTGTCAAAAGGCTGCTAAGTTTATCCTAAGTTATTATAAGATACCATAAGCTATCCTAGGACAACATAAGCTTCCTTAAGCATCTTCATCTCTCAGGATTGAAGGTATGAAATTAGACTATTAGATAACTGGGGTCTATGTGATAGATAAGCAACCCTACTCGAGAAATATGGATAAAACGTCGCCTTTACGGATATTCCCGTCATGAAGCACACGAGAAGCACCCCCTATCGTAGTATTTCTCCGTGCCCTGAGGATTATACGTGATTCCCAAACTAGCAGGTCCAACTCTAAAGGGATAGCACTCAGTGTTGCTCTTGATGTACGCAAAGCCCTGACAATCTGCCCGTTGGAGGCAGACGGCAGCGCAGTTGGCCAGACTTCCAACTGGTTTGATGACATAGTTTAAGAGACGAGCGCTTTGAGCTTGTTGGCCGCTTTGACCGGGGATACCGCAGGTAACGTCGTCGCTTAGAGAGGCTGAGGGTACTGCACAATCCGTTGGCTCTGCTTGTGTCGTTTGAGTAGTGGTTGGTTCCCCTGACGCGCTTGTTGCAGCTTGGGTGCTGGAGGAATCCTCGCCAGCTGGTCGTGTCGAGGTGATCATGGTTGTGGGGGCCTCAGATACAGGCTGCGAAGAAGTGACTGCGTCACCGCAAAGTGTGCAGCTCATACACTCCAAATTACTCCATACGCCAGGTGCATTGGAGACTCCATCGATAGTTGGGTCTGAGCTGAACATGCACCTCATCCCAGATCTAGTAGGATCGATAGCAAAGGCCTTGCACGACCTATCAAGCTTGCAAATGAGAGCACAGTCTTCGAATGTGTTTTGATTAGGGAAGTCAGCGAGACTACGGCCATATGGTTCGACATTGCGTGGCCAACCACGCTTGCCACATGTTGCTGTTGAAGGCACAACGTTTGCGGCGGAACAGATTCCGGGGGATGGCACGCCGTTGGCACACAGAGCTGCTGTGGTGGAGGGAGGTGCAGTAGTTGTAGTTGGAATAATTGTTGATGAGTCGGCCTTGTCACTGGCTTGGCTTGCACTCGTGGTTGATTCAACGTCAGAGGTGGTTGCGATAGCTGGATTGGTAGTCGTCGGCACAGCCATGGTCGAAGTTGTCTTGTCCTCCGCAGCACATGTCCACTGAGGCATATTCGCAGGGTCTTGACCAATAGAAATGTAGTCGAAGTAAGCATTTCCCTGTCCACAAGCATGGCAATCCATATCCGTAAACCAGAAGAGCTCACTTCCGGCCTCGGCAACCTCAGAAGATCTGGCGTCATACAGACTACAGCTCCCAAATGTCGCTGCATAAGACTTGCAAGAAGGATATTTGGCACAAAGATCGCGGCATTCGTTGCTAAGACCACAAACGCCCCTCGTCGAGGCAGTCAGGAAGGGTTTGGCACAAGATTTTGCCTTGCCTTTGACTTGAGTACAAGACTTGGCGGGCGTATCAGCGTTGACGTTTACGCATAAAGAACCAGCAGGTTGCTCGGCGCACTCGTCCTCTTGGATACAGCTTCGGTCGTAAGCCCAAGCGGCATCAAGGCCTCCATTGGTAGGGACGTCAGCCCAGTTCGTGGCGAGAAGGTTACAGGTGTTGGCGCAGCCGCTGCCTTGATAAAGCCATTCGAAGCTTTGGCAGTTGGTATCTGAAAGGCAGAGAGCAGCACATTGCTCTTTTGTGATCTTACTACCGCCGTACCCCTTGTAACCTTTTGTGCTGCTATAAGGCCTCTTGGCGCAGCCTCGACCAGCTGCGCCAGTTCCGAGTTTGGCACAGAGCTTAGGGCCTGATGCGGTAGGATTAGTTGGTGCAGAGGTCGGGGCTGAGGCGGAGACTGAGGTGGACTCGACTGTCTTGTCGGTTGCTGAGGCTTCATCGGTAATAGTTTGTGCTTGAGAAGATTGGGTTGTAGGAAGGCCAGAAGACTCGGTGCTGTCGCTGCTAGTCGTAGCTGTGTCCACAGCTGGAGCGGTGCTTGTTTGAGCCGGAGCAATGGTAGCAGCATGCTTCGACGTAGGAAAGAACAACGAAATGCCATCAACCCACTCATCGCCAATCTTGTTAGAGACAAAGACTTGGTCGAAGTAGACTTCAGCAGAGCCTCCATTGATACAGTTGAGCTCGAAACGAATCATTCCACTTGTAGTGGTGACAGGCATCGAGTCGACAAACTCCAACCAGTTGTTGCCTTCAGCGACGACAGGAAAGTATGGAGTTGCTCCAAATTGAACATTTCCGTAAAGTCCTTCGATACGACACGTATCCGCGATAGCATTGTTCACGATAGAGTACCAGAAGCGAACAGTGAAGTCACTGGGCTCTAGATTGTCGAGCTGCTGCTGAATCCAGGGGTTCTCGGATACGAAATCTCGCTTTTGACCGGGAGTTCCTGAATTGGTCTTGAGTTGTACACAGTTCCTCTCTTCGGTGTGGTCTCCCTGATATCCCGGGCCTTGAAGGAGTTTCGCATTGCCACCGGCTTGAAAGGCGTAGATACCGCCATCTGATGAGGGATCATAACCTCCAAAGTCGCCGTTTGTCACAGCATTAGTGATGATTACTGGTCCGTCGGTCGTTTCGGACGAAGGTGCTGATTTGGTTGCTGTTCCGCCGGTGACTGAAGCGGAATCCGTAGTCTTAGCTCCAGCTGGTGAGGAGGGCTTGCAATTGCTGGCAGCAACAAGTTCAAACGAGCTCGCGAAAGCCAAAGCCACAAGCGCTGAAACGGAACGCATCTTGAACGAACGAATAAGCCGAAAGGCTAAAACGAGTGACTGAGCGAAAGAAGGTTATCAATCACCTACGCCACTTGAGAATAAGAGCGAACTAAGAATATATAACAGTTGCGAAGGCGTCCACCTCCCGCTGCCCGACCGTTCTCCTGACATGATGGGAAATTTCCGCGGTCTTGGTCTAGGTTTATCGCGTGGAATTGTTCGATAGTTCTCAGCTTTGAATCAATAGCTCTGATGGGGTTTCCTATTTAGAGAGGATGATGGGTCTAGATTGGGTTGGTCTAGCGAGCTATTGAATGCCTAGTGGGCTGTTTAGACGGAACCCTGGACTGCAGAACGGGTTTTGCTGATGAATACGCTCTCGAAGTTGTCAAATTTTAGGTACATGGGAAGTAAGACTTCTGCCTCTCAAATGCTAGCTCCAGCTTCAACTGCCGATCTCACATGTTTTGTTGTAACGGGCCATCCCGAATCCAGACTCTCGGGAATTTTTAGGGCCCTGCGTTGTGAAGATGCTAGGAAGACCTTAGGAATTTTAAAATATTAATATCAAGTAAGAGAAATATTTATTAAGCATTAAAGTAAGTAATCTTATAAAAGAAGAAAAAAGGACTCCCATATTTCTTTAGGTTATCTTTTATGGTTTTTCTCAGTTTAAAAAACCTCGACCAAATGCATGCATTCAAGAATGAAGGCATCTTCAGGCTCCGAGTCAATACGTGAGGTTCACAGAGTTTTCCAGCCAGGTAACTTAAAGTCTGTCGCTAAGCACGATGTCAAATGGAAGCCTAGCTATTCAGATATTAAGATTCCTGGAAGGTGACAAACCTCTCTTACATTTGAGTATAAATACCTACCGTGATTCTAATGAGTCTGCCACATTTCCGCGACCGCAAAACAGTTACTACTCCTTCGATCCTTGATGGGTATAAGGAGCCACGATGGTGCTTGCGCTCGTTTCAATCTGTTTTCCATTTCGTTTTCGGCAAATATCGCGAGCTTATGCATGGCGTCGATAGGGAGCTTCGTGAAAGAGAGGTCCTTGATGGTGGCATATCTCGTGGGGATAACACTCGAGTTTGCCAGTTCCTTTGGGTCGTTTCGCGCGATGCGACGGGATATCTGACACTGGAAGACATATTCATGCGCGATATCGATCAACATGGCTTGCTGATCGAGTCATCTCTCAAGCCGATATACGAACCCTGGACGCGAGCAACATACTTCTGGGATGGAGAGCGGATGGCGAAGATATATGTTAATCAGTGGTAAGTGTAGTAATTGTTGGGATGATGATAAATAGTAGATGACTACGTCTAAGGTGGCTACGGTGCTTCCAAGTCGTTTGAGACACCATAGCAACTCCAAACCCTTCGCACATATCAGGCCAATCACATTACTTTGAGATTCATGTTAGGGTGAGTTAGCATCTCGTTTCCTCGTTGAAATGGTACATGAAACGCGGCCAGGCGTCTTGGACGTCTTTGAGGCTTGGGGCAACAACTATCAATGCGAGGCTCGATCATCCCCAGCCCTTTCTATTTACCTAGGCTAATGTCTAGTCTATCACAGTAAAAGGTTGAGGCGGAACAGTGACCACAGCTGCTTCCCATAAAGCCCTTCCAGGAACATTATGGACAATACCGATCCACGGAAACGGCTTCACTTTAGCCCTCACCTCCTCCCAGTTCCTTGTCTCCAATAGGTTTGAGGCCTCGCGAATCTCATCCAAGACAAGTGTACCGCAATCCCCATTCGTCAACGAAAGCCCATACACAAACACTATCCAAAGCCACAAAGGCCGATACTCTTCTCCCTTCGCCAGTAGTGCACGGTTCTTAATATGCTCCCTAAGCAGCTTGTGCAAGAGCTTACAGTGTACACTCTTAAGATAACTTGCAGACCATGTGACGGTAACCAAGAACACTAACAAGGCCAGCTGCCACACATCATCCATCAGATCTTGTGGCCTCGCGCCACTCAGCGGTGCAAAGTCGACCAGTCTCTGCCACATCGAGATAAGCACATCCTGGTACTGCAGACCCGACATCTTTGCCTTCCCGGGTCTTCGGCACAGCGCCAGCAGTTCACGTGTGATCTGCCGCAACAACTCACTCATCTGGTTCAACGGATATGGGGGATTCCGAGCAGATATCGGCCCTGCCGCTGCTGCTGTGAGTCCCGCGTTACCGAAGCGTGTGCGTGTGCCCTGCGCAACCGCGAGTTCGATGTCGGTGCGGCAGAT
Source organism: Fusarium oxysporum f. sp. lycopersici 4287 (assembly GCF_000149955.1). Classification (NCBI taxonomy): domain Eukaryota; kingdom Fungi; phylum Ascomycota; class Sordariomycetes; order Hypocreales; family Nectriaceae; genus Fusarium; species Fusarium oxysporum. Next base: position 639,350 of record NC_030995.1, on the reverse strand, counting down.
CTTGTGGAGTAGTGCGCGGTTGCACTCGCGTATGTCGGAGATGCCGCCGGGCCGGAAAGTGAGGAGGTTCTCAAGGCCTTGAAGATGCATGGTGCTGGCGGTGAGATTTTGAGTTATGTTTGAGTGGATTGCGAGTGAGATTATTATAGCAATGTTGGAGTCTTTCTGAGCAGAGGCTGGCTGAGAGAGTCGAGGGTTCATGAGACGAAGGGCTTGGGAGAAGTGACGAGTTGCTTCGATGCTTTCGAGACTGGGGGTTGGGATGTCCCGTAGGACGTTGAGATACGTCGCTGCCATGGCGAGAAGACAGTGCAGGCCTGGAGCTAAGGTTAGTGGTAGTCTCGCGATAGGGGATGACGAGAAAGTTACAAGCTTGGTCTGCTACCATGTACCTGAACCATGGTGAGCCAATCTCATCTGTAGGTCTACAGAAGGCGTACGGATATATGATGTTGCAGATCGCAGTATGGACTGAAGGTGGTTAGTGAGCTGTTGTTGTGGAGCTAAGCCAAGATAAACTGACATTCGTAGACATAGTATCGCATGGACGGAGTGAACTGAACCGGGAATGAGAAGTACGTATACTCTTTCCCCGAGTATGGATTGTTGATAGAGTATGTAGTGTCTGTGTCTGTGTCTCTGTCTGTGTCTGAGTCTGCGATTTCTGGGAACAATAAGGCATTGCCATCGTTATCGACAGCACCGCCGAGGCTCTTGGCAAAATCTTTCTTCGATTGGTCTAGACCCTTGTACAAGTCATTCAATTGAGGTGCAGCATGCCTCTTCCCACGACCTTGTATTGTACGACCAAGATTCTTGCCCTTCATAACATGACTTCGTATCGCCTTGCGGGCACCAGGCTTCTGGGTAGAGTCATTGTCGATGAACTGGAACTTCATCGTCACGTGAGAACATCACAGTTGAATGTATATAGGATTCGTTTCGATCGCTTATTTAGGGTGAAATGCGATGAGAAGTTGGGAAAGCATTCGACATGGAGGTGAGATTACGTCGTTGTGGGTAAACTCCGTAAACCCCGAGAGGGGCAATGGTCATGTTAGTCAACGTCCATCCAGATTATGTTGAGGCAACAATTGAAGTGAAGTCTTTGTGATATCCCAATCGTGGACAGGTGAGAACATCGGTCGCATGTCCAAAAGAAAATGACAGCCCAACTGCAGGCATGTGATTTCCAACTTTGCAGGAGTTATTCTCTTCAACGGACAGTCGCACGGTAATTGATCTCACTGAGAAGTGAAGAAGGTATTACACAAGAGCTTTTTTTTTATTGTTTCTCGTACTCGTGATGTCCAAGCACAACATAAACCATTCCATTCTCGCCGATCTTCCTCTGTCTACCAGAAGCTTCTGCAGCGCTGGAAGGCCAGCATCCCAAGTCTGTCTACTTACGCTTGGAAAGGGGCTCGCCATCCCTGATCTTGCGCTCGCCATACTTGGCGATGCGGATAGCATTCACGTTGATAAACCCAGTTGTGTCTTCGACACTCCAATCCATGTCAAGAGTGTCCTGCATTCTCATGTTAGTTTTGATCCGAAGTGGTCCTCTTCAGGTACTTACCATGCTACTCTCTTCTTCGCTGTAGAGATTGGATGTCTCGCTGGAGCGGCCAACGATGATAACGTTGCCCTTGTAAGCAAGAGCTTCGACCTTGCCATCAACCTGCTTCTGGCTGAAAGAGATCGCCTGCTGAACGAACTCGCGTTCAGGCGTAAAGTACATTCCCTAAAAAGATGTCAGCAATGTCTAATCCGACAGGGCTTGAAGGGAAGGGGCTACGTGCGTTGTAGATACATTGCGCCCAGTCATCCGAGAGACGGTCGCGAATGATGCGCACCTTGCTATCCATCACGAGACCCTGAGCAATCGTTAGCTGGAGTCCTAAACTTATTCAAGATAGAGAGTGTTTGGATTGGCTCATGCTCAGGTGACTCTTGACTCCCTGGATTGGTATTGTATTGCAATGAGCAACGGCACAAGCCCAGGGCGCTGGTCAGGACTGCCACATGAAGGCCGGACTGCAGAAGCTATGGGCCTCGGGGGCTGAGGTCCAGCTGCTTTGGCCAGTAGCCTGAGCCCTTAAGGCTTTCGAGGGCTCTTGAGGCAGCTCCGCTTCTAAACGGCAAGATACTTTCGGCCCAAGAGACGACTCTGGAATCGCATCAAGGGATATCAAACACCGCAGCATGAGCCAATCCAATGCTCAAAGACGTGACAATTTACCTCAAGGTTTTGATGCAGCTTGCGCAAAATAGTCAAGCCGGGGGTATCTGTATACAATGTTAGAGTATCCTGTCAAAGTGCATGGGGGAGAGCGGAACAGGTGTCGCCTGCGAAGGGGCCATGATCTACGTCGCCGGCCGCCAAAACATCGACGATGCATCCGCAACCTCAAAGACGTCTCCAACAACAACAAATCATTAAAAAAGCAAGGAAATGGTCGAGACTGACCGTAGCAACCACGAGATTTTAATCCTGAAATGAAAAAAATTAGCAATCGCGTGCTGATGTGAAAGTTCCCTGAAAGTAGACTTACCGATGAACCTCGACTCGACGATATCCTCACGTCCAATACCTGGCACTGCGTCAGTACTCGCTTGAAAGCCCTTCGGTTCGCGGTCCTACCGTTGGCACGACCCAACTCGTTGGCCTCCTTAAAGATCTCCAAGGAGCCAGTAACGGTCTTGCCATCAACTTCAAGCTTAACGGGAACACCCTCAGCAAAGTGGACGGTGAAGCGAGTAGGCTTATCGGGAGCGTCCAGGGGATCTTCGGAGAGGCATTAGCGTAAAATTTACAAGTTTGTAGGCTGAGTCGCCTCACCAACTGTGCGCTTCCACATGTCCTTCGGGGGCTCCTTATCGGTTTGCTCGAGAATCTAGCAGGTTCAGTGTCAACAGGGCGCAAAGAGAGGTGTTCCCGTAGTAGGACTTACACCGGCCTCGTATGAGCAGTGCTATCGGATCGATAGTTAGTATTACGAAGAAGCAGTGGGACCTTTCATACATACGATGATGTTATCGTCCATAGACCATGGGGCCTTGGGAGTGGAGCTGACGGGGATTTTCTGCTCCTCGGCGAACTTAAGAAGATCCGCACGTCCCCTGCAGAATAATTAGCTCAAATATGCAGTAGTGAATACAATAGGAGGCTTACTGGAATCGGTTGAAGAACGCAGGGATGCGCCAGGGGGCCAGAACCTTCATCTTAGGGTCACATGCCTTCCACGCCAGCTCGAAGCGGACTTGGCTAGAAGAAAGTTAGTACGGTGCAAGAGCAACAGAGAGCGACAAAATATTTATCGGGATCATGATCAAGACTTACTCGTTGCCCTTACCGGTACCTAGGGTTAGAGTTACGTGTTAGTGACTGGATCGAACAGTAATGAGACCAGTAAAACCACGACAACTTACATCCATGGCTGAGGATCGTGCAGTTGTTATCCTTCGCAACTTGCACCATTGCCCTGGCCAATACCGGCCGGGCTAGACTTGTGCCGAGAAGGTCTTCAGGGCATTAGTGATGTCATCGAAGAGCGTCCGAGGTGAACCATCTTACATTGTCCTTCATAGATAGCGTTGCCTGGCGGATTCTGTTAGTAAGCCCGCTACAGTACCATGAACAGCCTGTAAAGACTTACACTGGATGGCGGGCCACACCAAGTCGTCAATCAGCTCCTGCTGGACGTTCTCGATGATCATCTTCTCAGCACCGAGCTTCAGCGCCTTGGCCTTGACGGCATCGAAGTCTTCCTCCTGGCCGCAGTCGCCAAGGAAACACACGACCTCATAGCCTTGAAGGACGAGCCACCTAAGAGTCATTGGTCAACTCTTGTTAAACAATCCCACATCTACGATGATTGTCGTCTCCACATCGAGCTCGAAGACTTGACAACGTCGTAGTCTTCTCGCCGCAATCCGTCAGAAAGCAAAACATGGGGGGCGCAGTACTTAAGAATAGTGGAAGTATCCAGGCCTGTCAATTGGTCAGAATATCTGATGTTGATGTTGATGATATTGCTTCTGGAGCTCTCAACTTACCGCCAGAGTAGGCACTGGACAAGGGTCAGTTATCTTGCTCGAACCAATTGAGTGGCAAATGACTTACAGGCAAACACGTTCGGGAGCCATGATGAATTTCGTTCGAAGTTTCTTGGACAACACAAGACGTTAATGTTGGCAGTGACTGATAGATATATCTCGATAAAATGTTGTTATCGCGCGAGTGTCCAGCTGTCGAAGTTTTTTGGATGCAGCTCCGAAGACGGCCAAAGCGAATCACCCCGCAATGCTTGGTGGGGCAATGCCCTCTTCTGTTGGGTCACAAATTAATCCGCACACGAAATGAGGTTGACAGAAATAAATGGTAATAGTGGAAGGAGGTACTGATCAATATATTTATGTCACCACCTCCGTCTTGGGTACTGTCGGTGCCCAGATCTTGGTTGCTTATCTCTTATCTTCAATGCAATGGTCAGTGACAAGCGCACGTGATCCATCCTGACCCCCGCTTGAATTATTACTCCATACTGGGAGATAAGGACCCTTCGGTATCCAGCTGACCAAGGTAAGAGCCTCACCTGCTAACAGGTGAGATCGTGGTCGAGATCGTGACCGATATATCACGTGTCTAGGTAGCTCCAGGGTAGGTAGGAATATCACAGGTGGACGAAACAGCTGCTCACAGGAGATGGCATTTACACAGGGGTCAAGGCAGAGACCAGCAGGGTCAGGTCTCCCACACTCAGAGGCAGAACCAACACAATTCATCTTCTCAAAGCTTCATTCCAGTCCACCTGTCTATCGCGAGCGGTGATGTTAATGCCTTGAAGCTTCTCTCTGGGGAATCAGGCCACGGAAAGCATCCATCACCCTCCTGGAAGCCGCCCTAGAGCAATTGTGAACTCCTCCCCACGATCTCTAGGTATCCATCGAGGTGCGGGCTGAGATGTCGCGGATTCGCAAACGGAAGCGAGCGGGCGACGAAGATCCCCCACGCCGATAAGGGTCTCATCTTCAAGATTAGGATATCAAGGAAGGAAAGGCTCCAAGAGCCACCAACGATAATTCGCGATCCCCAGCAAATATCAGGAAGAAAGCTTCACCAAGACTATCCTTGCCACCTCAAACAGATACATTGCACCAGCTATTGTCCATTATCTCAGTCGAGCCAGGACATGGATGAGACGCTCAGTCGCCAAGATGACGAAGGTGATCTCGAAGCCAGCAACAATAGCGATGTTTGGAAGGCACGAATTTTCGGGAGTGACTAGGTATTGAGGTAGGTATTCATAACCTTCGATAAAATGCCGAGTTCCAGCTATGAAGAAGAACAATAGAATCCCAGCAAAAGAGCATTCCAAAAGCCATCAAGAACAGAGAGGAATCCAGTCAAAGGTATCGAGGTAGATGGGTAGTAATATGAGTTTCGGGGATTCCTTCAGCCCGTAGTCTTGACAATATCCTCGGTCCCAGATCTCCGGTCACCCGAAAAGCAACACACAACACTCAGCCGCAACGATATAAAGGCAAGCACTCTTCCTCTTACTAGCTCTAATATGAGACTTGAAATTTATCGAGCCTTTTAATAACGCCTTCTTTAGACTCACTTATCAAATGGTCCTGGTGCTGGGTAGATTTCATCGCCAGATGACCGATGGTGGCAAACACTCAATGCAGACCCTCGTGACTGTCTATCTGTCTGAATCACTCGTTAGATCACCCGGGCTATGATTAGACAGATGAGAGCCTCCAAAATGCTCCATGAGCTCATAGACAATCATCGCTATGGCTCACTTCGGGTTTTCAGCTTCTTGTCATACTGCCTTGATTCTTCCACTTCATGCAAGGCAAGATCAGCCGAAGTGAATCAAAGACGTTTTGCCACTTTCTGCCTTGAACTGGATACAAACATCCAAGCTGAATATTCAGTTCCAATAACGGCATTATGAAAGCAGAATTGGAACTGGTGGTCATCTGTAAGCACCGTTCAAGGCTTTACTGGAGGCGAGACCGCCAGGATTTCAGGTCCAGACCGAGACAGGTGGTGTGAAAGGCTCAGCCATACTCCAAAACTTGTTTTGAAACTCGAAATAGGAGATTCGTTTGCCTCCATGATCCAATAAATCGACCGATTGTGGCTTCTTGTGCTGGATTCTCGGTAGAAACATCTGAGCCGAATAGCCAGCGAGCACCTCGGCCTCGGCCTCGGCCCTTGGTTATGCACAGTGATGATCAGTAAAGGGGTATTCGAAGTGATCTACGAGCTGGATCTTGCCATACAGTCCAAGCGTTCCCCAGACTTCCCCAGATTCCCCAACAAGACAACCTGGGGTTGTTGGTTCACCGCGCCAGCCGAGAGAGATATCCAACCAAAACAAGAGACAATCATTCTTGAAGTTCAACGTCGTTTCATTGATGGCTTAAGCCATCGGAAGTCAACGTCCTTCACGATAATATCTCTCATTGATCTTCGGAGCTTCACCGAGCAGTAGATCAGAACCATGATGGTGTAGTGAAATGATCTGAGAGCCGAATAAATCCGAGCAACCGCGATGATCAAGTCTATCATTTACGATATAGCTAGGCACTATGAAGCCATAGACTAGCAACAAACAAAAGGACAAGTTTAGCCGCGCAGGGCTTGCACTAATACAAGGCAACCATGATCCCAGCTGAAACTGGGGTAATGAGACGACAAACGTGGGGAAGTTTGAGGAGGAGGAGGAGCTTTGAGTCTGGACATTGATGCCCGAAGTGGTGTGTAACGTACAGGACTCGGTCCCGATGAGAGTCGGCAACAAGCCCGGGAATGCCGGCGCAACGAGAGAGCAAAGGCTACAAAGCAAATTTTGCAACAAGACTGAGATTACTGAGTGAGGAGAAATTCTCCGTGCTATTATCCCCGCTCCCGAAATCTAGATTACTAGGCAGGCTAGGGTAGAGGTCGAGATTCCAAGTTTATTGTCTTGGCTAAGCCATACGGATAGCTCGGATTACGAGGAAAGCCAAGAGTTGGGGTTTGGTATAGGGTATTGGCGATATCGTTCGATAAACACCATCGTGACTGTCAAGTAGAGGTTGATACGAACCCAACAGGACGGAATGGCACACTCACGTTCGTAATCTGCAGATACCACATGCCAAAAACGTGGGCATAGATAGCGCTGACGACTACGGGCGCATATGATGAACGATGCATAAGATCATCCTTGATGTTGAACCCCAACGAAACGATGCAACAAGATCAAGCGACGTGGCTGTGATGCTGCATGGAGGTTGTACGCCATCCGGCTGTCCGAAGATGCAAACGTATCACAAACAGAACAAGTAAAAGAAGGATCGAAGACATTCCGCCAAGAACTCAACGCATAAAACGAGAAGCCTGTTGATAACGACGTCAAATAGCATGTGGTATGTGACGATGTGCGGAACAGCCAATGGCGAATAGTGCGGAATGATCTGACCTCACAAAGCAAAGATAGCACGAAAAAAAGTTTGAAGATGGAGGGGGGCTATGAAACGTGGTTATGCAGGCATCTCATCAGGGGAATGTTAGCCAGTGATAGGTTGGCGAATTGGTGGTGTGAAGCAAAGAGATGGTGCGATACGCTCTCGTTCTTTGTATCTTGGGGGCAGCTCTTACGAATTGGGGGGGGGGGAGTCATGGAGAGAAAAAAAAGGCTGAAGAGCCAAGAGTCAGGAAAAGTCAGATTTAGCCAAATGGCATGAGGAGAGGAAATGCCCCAACCCTAAAAAGGTCATGTTCTCCGGGTGGCAGTGGTAGATGCTGGGGTAAAGCCTGAGAGTGAGTGAGAGTGCGGAGTAGTGGAGACTGAGGACAATACCGAAGGGGTGAGATTTTAGATGACAAGAGAGAGTAGATGCTTAGAGATGAGATGTAGATTCTGTCGGTACTTGAGTCATCTCAGGCCATGTATCCACAAACATGGCATCATATGAGAAAGTAGTGATTAGAAGACAATGACAAAACAAGGTTCTCATCCGTGAATATCTACCGCGTCCACTTCTCTAACTTGACTTATTCCTTAGGATAAAGAACGGCGTGGAGGATCAGTGGAGAACTGCCATCAAGCTTATCTTTTACCTTAACCTGCCTAAGTTATGAGGAGAACCCCAGTGCCATGTGATGAGAAAAGAGATTGTGTGTCTGGTTTTCCTTGGAGGAGTCTCCGCTTACGCTCAACAAAAGCGCACATCCGGTATCTTAGCCGTGAAGCCATATCCCTGTAGGCACTAAGCAGGGGCCACCCTCCATCTCCTTTTTGTCCGTTCCATGTTTTTGGGGAATTCATTCGTGTACGTAACGAGACATCTTGTTTTCTCCAAAGATAGGGGGGAATAAAGCGGTAAGAGGAGAGGAGAGAGGGTGAGTTACTTGGAGAATGTTGCAGTCTGGTCGCTTTAGCCGAGGGTATCAATGTTCCGGACGTGCGGAGCTTGAGTGTACTAAGAGTCTCCAAATCGATGGAAGCATGGAATGGAAGCATCAGATCTAGCACTACGTATCAAGTAAAGCAAGAAGATGAGATTCAATCTGAAGCTGTCAAAATGCAACCCCGTTCTTTCCCGTACGAACAGGCTTCCCCAGAATCTTCATCTTGCTTTTCCCCGGAATCTCTTCTTCATCTCCATATTCCCCCGGATTTTCTTGATGGAGCCAGCTCGGGAGTCGACCGGTCGATGGAGACGCGAAAGTGAGCTGTTGGGTGCTGCCAGTGAGACAGAGACAGCGGCCGAGGGCCCTGGAAAAAAAGACGAGAGTGGCCCACTGAGGCCCAGCGCGGTAATCAGCCCGGGTCCTGTAAGCAGCCTAAAACAGTCGAGTTTGAGTGGGTAATTCCCCCGCAAAATTGGTCCGGCACTACAGCCCAGCGCATCTGGGGTCTTTCATTCGCACCAACCAACAGAGTCAAAGAAGGCCACTAAATAACATTAACATTAACCTGTAACTTATGCTTCTTCCCACACGGAATTTCCCCTCTCGTAGCAGCGCTATCTCTCACACACACTTCTTTTCCCCTCACCGATTTCACGCCGCGCGTATTTGCCATGTGGTGGCGTCCCAAGCGCATTTCACCTTTGCTCCCAGTCTCTTCCTTCTTCAAGACAAGATCATCCCTACAGACTCACACTAGATCTAAAAGAGGGAGCTTCCATTGATCCGATATGAGCTACGGCTGTCAAGATAGCCGAAGCCGTTGAGGCAAGCCCCCGAGGAAGTGAAGTAATGTAGATGAGGCTCTTTTTTTTTTCTTTTTCTCGAAGCCACGAGATCTGGTAAGTCTGCTGGGCGTTTTCTAGGCACTTGACTTGGCAGATACGTGATGAAACCTCGTGCTTGACAAGATGTACTACGCTGTGATGCTATGCTGATTTACTACTACGTACGGCGTATGTTTGCCTTATCTTGGATATTATGATGCATACACGTGGAAATATGCAGACTTGATAACTATGCCTCGCGTAGTGGATGCCTTGCCATGTGTCTTAATGCATCCAATACTGCCTGCAACTGCACCATCAGGGCCCGTCGGGACGGACGGCAAATTATCATCTCACACATACATCTCGGACACAACGACAGCCTGCTTTTCTCGGGGTCCGTGGGCGACGCACGGTTACAGGGTGTCAGTGTCAGTGGTAGGTAGATTGCCATTCCAGTGTATGACATACGGTAGGGCCATCATGGTACGATGTTGTTAATGGAGATCGCCCATGAGACACAAGTAGTCTAGACAGGGTTGTTCAACAGATCACCAAACAAGAGATGGCGATGTTCTACGTTAGCATTGGCATATTCAAGTCCGACTGAGCAATACGCCATACCGTCGCATGCTCCCGAAATAAAATGGGAGCGGGGATTTGTCCCATTGCATTCTACGTCTGGCGGCGCAGTTCCCTCCCTGCAACTGTCGGGGTTGCAATATCTCTCCAGTACCGACTTGGCATACATGAGAAATCTGTGTCAAGCTTTTTTGTCACGCTTGGCTGATGGGCTTGGAAATCTCTTGGGAACCATCACACAAGATCGGCAGAGACCATATCTCTTGTTCACTTGGCGCTCATCGTACAATGAAACAATTCAGTGTTCACCCAACCAACAGGTCCATCCTGGTAAGAGAAAAAGAGGCCACCCCGAGTATTCTCAGTCGAGGCTCTTTCTGTCCTCATTCACTTTTCCTCTTCCCTGGTCAGCAGGGCCTAGACAAAGTGTGGGCGTTCTTCCTTGGCATTACAGTACATGTTTCTTTGGGGGCCCGGCGATTGGTCTCCGAGCGGGGGAAAAGAGAGAGAAGACAGACAACATGGGGTAAGGTACGTACAAGTGCAAGCCAAGATAACATGGGGTAAAAAGCAAGGTGTGAGTGGAGTTTCCTCCCTTAAGTTTAGTTGTTGGTTGACCCCTGTAAAGATTGGAGTTGGAGGTGTTGGCCAGTCGCATCTGGGCCTTTTGAGATTGGGCGACACACTCTATCTCTGTCCTCTGCATGCGACGCACACCTTGTAGAGTGAGGGCCTTGCCATTCTAAAATAACCCTTGCTTAGTTGCCGTTCGCGCGGAAAGTGGATTTTATACGACGGAGGCTTTTTCGAAAATGGGACTGGGCTTGCTTACAAGGGCCATACCTTGACAGTCGCAGTGGTAGTTTCGTTGTAGACACCCCGAGTATGGATCTGGGGTACGGTAGGTAAAGCTGTATCATCCAAGGACACTGTCTGTTCTGTTCCTCTCTTATTCACTCTGGTATAAAGAGTGGGCTCTTCCCCAGACTATTTCCCCAGTTCTTGTTCTTCAGATCAGAAGCATCCTCTCTCATCTCCTTCCCTGAGGACAAACAACTCTTTCTTGCTTGATCCCTTTTCTCTTCCCATCATCCCAAGTCAAGAGAAGTCACAATGCTTCACCAACACGAGAACAAGGTGACCTCTGGTCAGGTTGACAGCTCATCAACCGAGAAGGTCGACTATGAGAAGGCCGTTTCTTTCCACGAGGATGCCTCCCAGGAAGTCTTCGATGAGCCTGCCACCAAGCGCCTCCTCCGCAAGATGGACATCAAGCTTCTTCCCTTCCTGGCTCTTCTCTACCTCCTCTCTTTCCTCGATCGTACCAACATCGGTAATGCTAAGCTCGCTGGCCTCGAAGAGGCTCTTGGCATGACTGGCAAGTGGGATTACAACGTGAGTGCAATCTTGACTTTTACCAATCTGCCGGAATATGCAAGGTACTAACATGCATCTTAGATCGCTGTCGCCGTTTTCTTCCCCTTCTACGTCGCAGCCGAGATCCCCTCCAACATGGCCATGAAGCGCTTCCGTCCCTCCATCTGGATTCCCAGCATCATGATCGCCTGGGCCATCGTCACAACTCTCATGGGTATCACCCACAACTTTGGTGGTTTCCTTGCAACTCGCATGGCTCTTGGTCTCGCTGAGGGTGGTCTCTTCCCCGGTATCACCTACTACATCACTCTCTGGTATAAGCGACACGAGTGCGGTCTTCGCATGGCCATCTTCTTCTCTGCTGCTACTGCTGCTGGTGCTTTCGGTGGCCTCTTTGCTCGTGGTGTCATGGAGATGAATGGTCTTGGTGGTCTTGATGGCTGGGCTTGGATCTTCATCATCGAGGGTCTTATCACTTTCGTCTTTGCTATCATGGCTTTCTTTGTCATGCACGATTACCCCGATACTGCCAAGTTCCTCAACGACTCTGAGCGCAAGGAGGTTCTCCGACGCCTTGAGGAGGATCGATCTGTTCTCTCTGATGCCTTCAACATGAAGTTCGCCAAGGATGCTCTCAAGGACTGGAAGATCTGGGTTCACATGATGATCACTATCGGAATCTACACCCCTCTCTACTCCATCTCCATCTTCCTTCCCACCATCGTCAAGAGTCTCGGCTACACCAACGAGATGGCTCAGCTCATGTCTGTTCCTCCCTACGTTGTCGCCTGTCTCTTCACCATCGGTGGTGGTTTCGCTGCTGATAGACACGGCCAGCGCGGTATCTACATGATCTTCTTCTGTGTTGTCGCGTAAGTATTTCTCCAACCCGCCAAGATTCTAGAACGGGAGATCTTCCCGACTTGGCACATTTACAACACCTCATTTACTAACATTTCTCTCAGTATCATTGGTTTCATCATCCTTGCCACTGTCGACTCCCACGGTGCCAAGTACTTCGCCGCTTTCCTCATCACCTGCGGTATCTACCCCAACGTTCCCCAAGGTGTCGCCTGGAACGGCAACAACATTGGTGGTTCTCTCAAGCGTGGTGTTGGTATTGCCATGCACGTCGGCTTCGTAAGTTTTATCCAGATGTCTCAGACATATTCAGCCACAGTTTCACTAACATCTCATTAACAGGGTAACCTTGGTGGTGCCGTCTCTGGCTTCGTCTACCGCAAGGATGATGCTCCCGACTACCGCTCCGGTCACTGGACCCTCGTCGCCACTACTACCATGAGCTGCATTCTCAGCATCCTCATGACTATCTACCTCCGACGCGAGAATGCTCGCCGTGACCAGACACACAAGGCTCCTCATGAGTACACCCGGGCCGAGAAGGAGTTGGAGCAGGACTCCGGCGACAACGCCACCTTCTTCCGATATACCGTCTAAGCGGTGGATATTGGACGTGATGTCTTGCAGAACATCTTACAGGACATTGCATGAGTTTCTATGTGAGCGTTTGGTCTAGCGAAAAGGATTATTACGATTGGACGGAGTAAAAAGGAAACACTTTTGCATGGATATAAGACCTATACATTTTGACGTTTGTATAATGAAATAAACCTCTGATGATATGAGGTATTCCACAACTGCTGGCTCTCACTCTCACCTGTGATCATTTGCCATTTTCTCCGTTCACCTGTCAGGTGAAACATCAATAAGCCAACAACCAACATCCCTGACCACCAACAAAATAAAAAGACCTATCGGAAGCCAGAACACATGCTGCAGTGAAGATGCACAGGGCTCAAAACACGGCTGACAGTGGAGGATCTCACCGACCGAAATAGTTAATAGACGCTGGAAAATCTACCGCAGGGGACCTTTTGCTCAGTCTAGGCCTGCACGGGCAGCAGGGATATTCACAGATGAAGATCTACCAACCCCAGTCCCAGGAATGATGCCGTCTTATCCGTAAGGGTAAGGTAGAGAGAGGTAAGATTTTGGATAATCATGCAAGACACGTCGCAGGTTCTGGTCCTAATAGGTTGGGTACGCGTATTTTCATGTGAATTGTTCTCATTCCTTTCGATGATCGACCGGCTTTTGTCTCCACATATCATAAGCTTAACTCGAAGAATAAACACTCTACCGAGGCAGCAGAGTCACTTATTCATTCGTATTTCATGTGTTTTTCATCTTTTCAGCTCACGCAGTTATCCGTAGGGTCGTATTGCGCCAGCCAGCCAGCATCTCACTGCATGGGGTTGTTTTTGTAACACAGGTGTTTTTATCCAGGCTGTCGGAGGATCATTCCGTTGTCGATCATTTAAGTATGGCGTTTTTGCAAAATTATCGCCGTGGCTGATTTTGTTCTATCCGGGTAATTTGCTTTTGTGACACAAGGGTTTCTAATCTTAACTGTGCCTTTTTTTTTTTCACGACAAACCGCCAACAGACTTCAGATCCTTATCCTCAGGTATTTCCAGGTGAGGATAAACTCCCGAGAGTTTAAATGTACGTCAAATCAAAGCCTGGCGCTAAAAGATTATAACTGCATTTAACCGGAGAGTTTAAGTTAGTAACGCCGATAACGACGGAATGTGGGATTTCCATAAGCGACTTCTCCAATTCTGAATGACTCCCCCAAATCACACATTGAATCTCCAATTTGTGGTGATATCGGCGCCGAGTGTTCCACTTTTCCTGGTGCAAACAACGATACTCGGGGAGAGGCAATGGCTGCAGTGTTGATACGCACAACATCACAATAATTTTACAGCCGCGATTTGCGATCGAAGCTTGTGCGCAGTCACTTACGCTCAGACAAAGCTTATGATCTGCAAGCGATCTCCAGCTCCACGGCATGGGTACGCATGGCACTGAGTCACGAAGCGAAAACGAGAGGCGATGTAGAGAGATTAAACATCAGGGTGTCAAAAATAAATAGTCTTCAGGTCCACTAAGTTTGCACTAAACTTACCTAGGTCTTTTTGTCGCTTAGGATGGAGGCCTTGAGTTTTCTTGTGTCCCTAGGACAACATGGGCAAAATTATAGTAGTTATTAAGGCTAAATTGACTAATTATGTCGCACGAATGCGCTAGAATGAATTGAATCCCCAGGCTCAGTTGGTGCAAGCAGCAGCGCCCTTGCTCGTCTTGGTCGCCCAATTCGTCTTTGTCGACTTGACCACAGAAGTGGTAACCTTGGACACAGTGCTTCGCTCCGTGACTGTGCTGGAAGGCAGCAGGGTGGTCTTCGCTGTAGCCCAGCTTGTGACAGTCTTCTGGTCCAGGGTGACAGTGGATGTCTTCTTGACTGTGTTGGTTGAAGTAACCTTGACAGTTCCTGCAGCCAGAGTCTGGGTGAGAGTCTTGTAGACTGTGACTGTGGTTGCGGGAAGAGTGGTGGTCTTCTTCTCGGTGACTACAGATGTAGCGTCGACGACAACTGTAGTGGTATCGGCCTTGAGAGTAGTTGTCTTGCCTGACTCCTTGGTGATGACCTCTGTAGTTGTAGAAGTAGATCCTGCGATAGTAACAGTGGCGAATCGAGTCGCGACAGATGTAGACACCTCTACGACGGTCACCGGCTTCAATGTGCTTGTCTTTCCAACCGTCTTGGTGGTGATCAACTCCGTTGTAGTTGTGCTGCCAGGGACAGTCGCGGTCGAGGTCTTGACGTTAGTGGTGTAGGTTGAGACAACGGTGACAGTGACTGTTCGAAGAGCCTCGGCACGAGCCTCAAGATTGATGGAGCCAAGGTCCAGATCACGGCGGGTCAGACCAGAAGAAAGATCGAAAGATGGGTTACCAAAGACGATAGCAGCTCGAGGCTTGAGAACCGCTGCGGCGCCGAGATCACGCTTGTCCTGGGTTGGGATGCACTTGAGTGTTGTGGTCTTAGAGACAGTCTTGACAGAAGTTGTCACGACAGTAGACACAACGGTGGTAGCCTTCAGGGATGTAGTAGTAGTACCGCCAGTGCCAATAGTGGTAGTGGTAGTGCTCTTGACAGTGACAGCCTTGGGGCTTGAAGTACTGGTAGCAAAGACAGTTGTGAAGTCGGTCTCTTCCTGAGTCACCGACTTGGGAGTAACTGTGACCGCAGTAGTAGATACTGTTGTCGTGACAGCCTTTGCGGAAGTTGTGATCCAAGAAGTGACAGTCGCGGCAACCACGTTAGTTGAAGTCTTGGTAACGTCAGCAGGGGTGACAGTCTTGCCAACATCCACAACGTTAGTCGACTTAACGGTGATCACGCTGTCTCCTTGTGTGATCTGCTGAGTCTGAGTAGTCGTGCTCTTCTCGGTATTGGTCTTGGTAGTAGGATCAGGCGTGATGGTGGTTCCGACATCAAGAGTAGAAGTGGACTTCTCTGTAATAGTCACAGCGGCTCCGGTGGTGGTGACAAGAGCTGTCTGAGACGTTGTCACAGTCTGCGTAGTGTAGACAGTTGTGGAGCTGAATGTCTGGGTAGCAGCGATACCCGCATCAAAGGGCGCCGCGTCAACGAGCGTCATGTTGATCCAGGCCGTAGAAGTGAAGAAAGTGCCCAGCTCAAACTGTGCAACATCCTCGCCAGAGAGCTGCTTGGCGAAAGAAGCACGCTGGCTAGTAGAAGATCCAGGACCAGAGTTGTCGAACTCTCCAAAGATGACATTGGCTGTTCGGGGATCAGTCTTGGTCCAGGCTTGCCAACCTGCAGCGGCCACACATGAACCCAGCTCAGACTCGATGTAGGCAACGCGAGCATATTGATCCCACGGTCGACCAAGGTAGATACTGGAGTAAGTAGCACCACCAGCAGGAGTAACCGTGCACTGGTCAAACACGAAACCGTAAGAATTTGAATTTGTGCCCTTCTTGTTTGCAGTCAATGCGATGCCGTCTCTGTTGGGAGAAATGGTCGACTTGAGGAAATATCCAGCTCCAGAGCCCCAGATCATGTCGATATTGCCAGTTACGATTGAATTGTAGGCGAAAAGATTACCGTTAATGAGCAGAGCGTCCTGGTTACCGTAGACCTGGCAGCCATAGAGCGAGGCAAACTTGCTGCTCTTGACGGCGAAACCAAGACTAGCGTAGCTGTGCGTTTGTTAGCGTATGTACAGTTCATTAGAGTAACTGAGACTTACTTAGCGGTGGTACCAAAGGTGTTGGCAAAGTTGATGTTGACAGCCTGGAAGTAGTTACCAGTGGCATAGAATGTAGCCGAGTCAGAGTTGGAGGCTTCAGCCTGAGTGTCAATGCCCTTGTCGTATGTGATGGTGACCTGGTTCTTGGAGTTATCTTCAGGAGACTCAGAGTAACCGATGAAGAATGTGGTTCCAGGTCGGCTGAGGACGATCTGTTCCTTGTATGTGCCGGGATAGATGAAGACAGTGGGGGTGACCTTGGTGGAAAGTGGCAGAGCATCGATGGCAGCCTGGATGGTATCATAAGTTGTGACTCCATCGATAGGGTCCTTGGAGACAATGTAGGCACCGGCAGGAGGAGTCTTTCCGCTATAGGGAGCAGTAGGAACAGGGGTAGGTGTGACAGTACTGGGCTGAGGCGTTGTAATGGAGTCCCAGTAGGTCTTGTCGATCCAGTCAGTGCTGTCCATAACAGACTCAAGAGAGTAAGTATCCGAGGTCAGAAGTGTAGCAAACCCAAATGCCTCTCGGGCTGCTGTGTTCTTCTCCCAGCTTCCAGGACCCTCGTTGTTGTACTCAGCAAAAGTGATATGATCAGTGCGAGGATCGGTTGTAGACCAGATCTTCCAACCAGCAGGCTGAATGATGCTGTCTAAGTAACTGTTCTTGATGACCACAAGAGCATATGCGCTATAAGGTCGGCCAAGATAGACCTGTCCCTGGAGATCCACAGTAGCTGAAGAAGCTTCTGTGAAAAGACACTGGTCAAAGATGTAACCTCCGATCGCACTCGCACTGCTACGGCTCTGTGCTGTGATGGCTGACTTTGCACGCTTGGCAGCCAGTGTACAACCCTTGAAGTAGGCCTTGCTGTATCCCCAGACTAGAAGCATCAATGTCAGTATTAACGGGAAGGGAGTGAAAAGAACAAAACATACTAAAGTCGATGGCGCCCTCGATATACGAGCTCTCATAGTACTGGTAACCATTTGTCGCGCCGTTAAGAAGAGTGTCCTGCCAGCCGATGAAGGAGCAGCCATAGAATCCGATGTCATTTCCGTAGATACTGGCAGCGAGAGTAACATAGCTGGGTGTCGCGCCATCCAAGTTATCAGAGTTGACGAACTTGACGTTGTAAAAGGCGATCTTAGTGCTGGCTGTCGCGATGGTGGCTGTATCCGCGTTGCTACGGCCAGCGGGAATAGTACCAGCAACCGAGAGACCCTTGGCTTGGGTGATGGTGACCTGATTGCTGGTATAGGTCTTTCCTGGGTCGCTCTCGGTGTATCCGATGATAGTGACAGGTCCTGGTCGGTTGATCGCAGGGACCTGCTCCTCATATGTTCCGGCGTAGATGAAGATGGTCTGGGGTGTTGAGTCCTTGGGGAGACTCTTGAGAGCATCGGTGAGAGTGGAGTAAGATCCCGACTTTTCTCCTCCGACGGACACAGTGACAGCGTTCTTGGGAGGAGTGGTGCCGTCAGAAGGATGCACCGGCCAAGTGTCATCAGTCTCAGGGTCGGTAGCTGTGTCAGAGCCGTCAATGGCGTAGCTGGGTACAAGGCTGTATGCCTTCATATCAAGCCAGCTGGTGCTGCCAATGAATTTGCAAACACTTCCCCAGCGGGAGGCTTTTCGCCGTCATCGACCAGGAAATCTTCAACAAATCTTGCACCTGAAACAGGGCTGACCTTGTCTTGAGCCCCTCCAAAAAGCACGTTCTGGACATTATCAGCAAGCCATATGGTAAACTTAGAAAGACGTCTCCTCTAAACTTAGAAAGACGTCTCCTCTAAACTTAGAAAGACGCCTCATCTAAACTTAGAAAGACGTCTCCTCTAAACTTAGAAAGTCGTCTCCTCTAAACTTACCGATGTCTGAGGGTTACTGGAAGACCAGGTAGCCCAACCCTGAGGAGAGATATGCTTGTCAAGGAAAGAGTTCATGTACACAACAAGGGCATACTGGGACCAGGGGCGACCCAGTGACGTCGTACCGAAGTTAGATCCGTAGCTGTCAGTATATGTGACCTTGCACTTATCGAAGATGAAACCACCGGCCCAAGAAGAACTCTTGCGGTTGTTTGCGGTGATGTAGGCATTGGCGGTGTTGGATGCAATATAGCACTGGTGGAAGAAGGCCTTGCTATAGCCCCAGACTATTCACATTGTCAGCAGGAACGTAAGAGAGTGAAAGAAAAGAACATACTAAAATCCACTGATCCAGCTATATAGGAGTTGGAGAAGACCTGAATGCCCTGGTTGACAAGTAGAGTATCCTGGAAGCCATCGAAAGCACATCCATACGCAGCCATGTTGCCAAAGAAGTCAGCAGCGAGAGCAGCTGTGTCGCTAGTCTGAGGATAGGTATTGGTGAAGTTGAGGTTGTACAGCGAGAGACCAGCAGAGGCTGAGGTAGTCTTCCAGAAGAGAACGGGGGTCTCTTCGTTGCGGGATGCACCAGTCGAGTAGCCCAGCTTGAACCAGATGAGAACCTCGTTCTGTGTGAAGTCATTCTCGAAGCTTGTCTCACCGCGAATGGTAACGTGACCGCTAGAGCGAGTGAAGGTAAGTTGCTCGTTGTAAGAACCCGCCTTGACGAAGATGGTGTAGTCATCGCCGTCGTTGGGAATGGCAGCAAGGGCAGAGGCCACAGTCTTGTACTGATTTCCGGTAGGGGAGGGAGCAACGGTCAACGTAGCACCGGCAGCGGTAGCACTTGTAGTGCTTGAAGCTGTAGTCGCAGCCGAAGTGGTTGTGGTGCTAGCAGCGTCTTTGCCGTAGACGGAACCAGGCCATCCCTTGAAGGGAGCAATGGCAGCCTTATCAATCCAAGCATCACTGCCCAAGATACCGGCAGCGCTGAAGGAAGAAGTATCGCTGATAATGGTTGCAGCAGAAATGCGAGCAGAAGAGTCCCAGCCAGGACCAGTGTTGTTACCCTCAGTGAAGGTACCAGTGAAGGTGGTGGGAGAAGCAATCTTCCATCCAGCGCCTGCGATATGGCCATCGAGGAACGAGTTGACAAAGGCGACGTTGGACTTTGTGCTATAATCTCGGCCAAGGTAGGTGCTAGCCTCAGGCACAGAGCTTGACTCAGGAACAACCGCGCAGAGGTCGAACACGAATCGTGAACCGCCATACGAACCCTGGTACTTGTGGGCGGCGATAGCTTGGCCAGTAGTAGATCCCCGAGAAACAATGACAGAGTTGTAGATGTAACCAGCGCCTTGTCCCCAAACAAAGTCAGTAGTTCCTGATATCCGACTGTGACTGAAGAAGAAGTTGCCGTAATCAAGGTACAGGGTTCCCTGGGACGAGTCAATGTCGCAGCCGTAGAAAGCAACCTTGGTTCCCTTGGCATAGACAGCAAGAGCGATGTTGTTGGTCGTAGGATCGAAGGAGTTCTCAAAGTTGATGTTGTAAAAAGATACAAGCTTGGCTTCGTACTTGTTGGCGGCGAAGGTCGCTGTGCCCGACGAACCACCGCTGCTTGACAAGACAGCGTTTCTGGCAGTGATGGTGACCTTGTTATTATTGGGCGAAGAACCATCAGTGGTTTCACCGCGGAAGACAGTGGCTCCAGTACGGACGACCGAAACTTGTCCTTGGTATGTTCCAGCAAGGATGTAGATGTATTGGGTGGTGTCGTCAGCAGGAAGGGCTGCCACTGCAGACGCGACAGTGTCGTAAGAGGCACAAGGGTTGCTCTTAGGGCCGACAACGAAAGCCGTGCTGGGAACGGCTGAAGGCAGTGAGCACGAGGATGTAGTGGGCGCGGCGGAAGTGGATTCCTCTGTAGTGCTGGTTGCAGATTTGGTCTCAGATGAGGCGTCAGAGGCTGTCGTCACTGAATCAGCGGCTTTTGTGAGTGATTCAGATGTGGTCTTCTTCGAATCCGATGTAGTCGTCGCTGATTCAGAGGTCTCAGAGGAAGCTTCTGAAGTCGTAGGAGTGGCCGAAGTGGTGGTCTCAACATCCTGCTTGAAGTCCTTGGCATTACTGGCCTGAATGGCACTCAAAACACCCTGATCAATCCAATCGAGAGAAGAGACGGCAACGCTTGGGTATGCGCTCTTGAAGAAGGCGGAGATCTCGTAAGGAGAAAGATCCTTGGGGTCCGTGACCAGAGTCACATACTTAGAGCGGTCCGCCACGTGGTTGGAGTAGCTGCCGTCCCCAGTAGTACCGAACTCGATGTAGCTGTTCAGCTTGGACTGCGTCTTGGTATCAACGTAGACACCTGTAGCAGTGATGAAGCCTCCAATGCTCGTATCACGGAAGACAGCGACGGAGCCATCGCCGTTGCCCGCGGCGAGGAACACTCGAGTATTGGTTGATCCACTCTTCTGGCTGATGTCGCAGGTATCGAAGACGACGGTTGAGTTGTAGAGCGTGCTTCCAGCGAGGGCGCCCTTGTTGTAGACAATGAGACCATTGCTGTTCGTAGCTGTGACTGTGGTTCCGTACAGGTAGAGCGATGGGTAGTTATAGAGGACCTTGTCAGGAGCCTCAATGTACGAGTTGGCGACGATGGCAGAAGCGTAGGATCCAGTTATGGCAGCAATACCAGCAGCATAAAATTGACAGTTGTAGAATGCGTTCTTGCTGCCCCTGAGGAAGACAGCTCCGCCTGACCCTCCAGCTTGAGTGTTGGAGAACTTGATGTTCTTCCATGTGATCCCAGCAGCACTTGCCGTCGAGAAAGACAGTGCAGGGTTGGCGTTTCCGCCGTTGTTGATGACGACCTGGGGTGGGGAGGACACATCGCGCTTCTTGGAAACCTCACCGACGATAGTGACGGTGGGTATGGCCTGGATAACGACGTTTTCGGTGTAAGTGCCGGCAAGAACAGTCACGGTTGGGTAACCACTTGTCTGTGCTGCCTTGATAGCATCGTTAATAGCTGTGTAGTCGCCGCTTCCGTCAGCAGCAACTGTGAGTACTAGAGGCGAGTCAGTCGATGTTGAAACCACGCTCTCTGATGTTTGTTGTGAAGAAGTGAAAGGAGAAGGAAATTCGGTGGTTAAAGAGTGTGATGCCTCGGAGGTTTGAGTTCCAGACGATGTGAGAGTCTCGCTCGTCTCAGAGGAGGTCAGGGTGGCGCTGGACTCGGAAGACGATGTGAGATCCCCAGAGGCTGAGGTCTCGCTTGCTGTCAAGGAGCCAGAAGACACTTCCGAAGTGGCGCTCGACTCAAGCGAAGCGGCCAAGGTAGTAGAGGCGTCGCTGGTGGCAGAGCCAGAAGTCGTATCTGACCCAGCGCTAGACTCAGAAGACGACACGAGATTGCCAGAGGCTGAGGTCTTGCCCGCTGTGGTGGATCCAGTAGCGATGTCCGAAGTTGCGCTTGAATCGACAGAAGAGGTCAAGGTAGTATCGACGTTGCTGGTGACAGAGCCAGTAGTAGAATCCGAGCCTGCGCTGGACTCAACTGATGAGGCTGAAACAGTATCGGTGGTAGTTGGGTTTACAGTGGTCAGGTCGGTAGTCGTCCTGTCAGCAGCGGCTGTAGCCGACTTGGCACCAATCGCATCTGTTGAAGCTGTGTCGGCATTGGATAGTGTAGATGTTGAAACATCATGTGCTGTCACTGCAGTTGATGGAAAGTGGGTGTCGCCGCCGGCAGAGCTGAGAGATGTCTCTGAAGCAAGTCCTGATGAAGTGCCAGAAGTGAGTGTAATCTCAATGGTCGATGAAGCCTCAGACAATGAGACACTTCCAATGATAGAGGTTGTCTCTGACTTAGATGCAGTAGATGCCTCAGAGTATGCTGTCTCGGAAGCAACCGTGGTACCATGGCTAGAGGTTCCACTCGCAGTCAAGACCAGGGCACCAATACCACCCTGGGGCTGTCTTGGCTTGCATGCCGACGATCTCTTGACAAGCGGGTTGACTTGAGGAGTGAACGATGAAGAACCGCCGGGAGCAACAGGAACGTTGCCGTTCAAAGGAGTGTCATGAAGGGAATCAAAACGAGTGGAATGGCTGGAGGAAGAATCAACGAAAGCAGGGACAACTGAACCTTCTTTTGCAAGACTGCTCCCACAGACAAGCGGGAGCAGTAGCCAGGCAGACAATCTGGCCATGTTGAGCCGTGATTCAAACGCAACAGCACGAAGGTTACGGACGCGGGGGAGGGACAAAAGTACGTGATCGGACCTTGAATTCTACAGGGGCTACATACACTGATATAACATCCCGTCTCTTATCTGATATCAGCCGCAGAGGCCACCAGCTTCTCGGTTATGAAAAGCCATGAGTTTCGCCCAGTCTAGAAGTACTCGGCTCGCCCGTCAGACTAAGTAGTCTTAGGCATGGCAAAGACCTCATCCTAAGTGACAGAAATATTCAGAAGAGTTTAGGATATCTTAGAGTAGCTTATGATGAGCGTAGTGGACTCCTTGATCAGTTTATTTTGGCCCCTAATCTAGAGTCTTACGACACCCTGAGAATAGTGCCGGCCAACAAGCAGCTGAACATGACCTTCAAGAAACTATCGATTTCGCACAAAGGCTAGAGAATAAACGACACAAAACGGTCGAATAAAATGTTCAAATCAGTCCAGGGGACTCGGCCGTGACGGAAGAAAGCGCCGGAAGAATTATTTGGAGACGGTGAAATATACCCTTTCGGGAATAGAGGCAAGGTGTAGTGGGACGGCCCTAGATTTCATCTCGTCTTTTAGCTGAACGGTAGGTCTGGGCCTGGACTAGAGACCAATGAGAGTGTATTAGTGACGACGTTCTGGGCTATCCAGACTGCCGGGAGTTTGGACCGTTGCCAAGAAGGTTTTTCTTGTGGGACGAGGACGATATCACGATAAGGTTCCAAATGGTTGAACCCCTTTTTTATGTCTGAGTTTATATAAAGTTTATAATTAATATGTATAGTTACACTTTATAATGTTCTATGATGACAGTTTAAATAAATCATTTCAACCCCCACAAACTCAAAGTGTCACGATCCTGATCTCGCAATCCCACAACGATTCATAAAGTTCGAGTCCAGCACCACGTCAGCCCATCATCATTTCCAAAATTACAGGGGTAAGCCATCAAGCAGATTCACTATTGAATTTCCCAGCCACGAATGGAGAAGGCCCCGAAACGATTCCCCATTCTGGACGTTCTAAACTCGAATTCACGAGCTAGTCAGCGGGAAGAAAGCTTATATCAGGAATAGTCTCACCATTCGCGACCGCCACCGCCACAGGCTAATGATTTTGACAGAAGCGACACGTGGACGGCACACTACGCTTATCGGTGTTTCCAGGTAAGTGGGATGGGAGTTTTAGATCCGGTGCAGGGAATACCCCTGACTTAGATTCAGCTTGAGTCAGTCATGTGTGACAGTTCGCCTTTTTTTAGTCGTTTTCCTGTGAGAAAAATATGCTTCTGTTTGTGGCTTGCCGATGCTTATTACCGACAGCTTTCAACTTTTCAAGGCCGCGTGGTCTTTATTGACTTGGATGAATGTTCTGGGCCTTTCTGGGGAAGAATAATCAAGACTTTCTCCGGAAACTTCAGGAAATATCATTCTCAAGAACCATAAACCTGGTAAATTCTAATTGTCAATCAAATGTTCTAGTAAACTTAAGCGAGTCCGTGATCGGAGGAAACTCTTTCTTTCTAAGGTAGATATAGATACGCGTATCTAATATGGTTATCTGACTACCCTAGATAGGATAGATGTAGAACTTGTTCTCAAGATCAGTCAAATCCAACAGAGCAATCTCAACCTTCCTTCGAACAACCTGACCATTCTCATCCAACTGCTCAACCTCACCAAACTCGTGTGCAAGTCTCTCCTCCTCGCTCAAACCAGCTGCCCACTCCTTGCGCTCCTTATTCCTCTTCTTGAGAATGAACTGAATGACGAACAAAATCGCCGGGGTTCCTACCCAGCTGATAAGAATCATAGAAATCCAGGCACCATAATATCTGGGAGCATCCTTTGGAACCCAGATTTGGGGTGAAATCAAGTTTGCGACACTGTAGCCGATCATGAACATGACGTTGCGGGTGAGTTTCTTAGTGTAGCCAGCAGCACTCGATGTTGCCCAACCCAAGGCGATGATGTAAGTGTTTCCGTAGGTATGGCCTGCGAGGAGGAGACAAGCAAGCATGCCGAGTTTCTCGTTCCAGTTGATAGCGACCATTCCGATACCACCGGCAACGGCAGGTATACACCAGACAAGACCGTGAAGAGCGAGGTTGGAAGGCCACCACTTCAGTGCAAAGGTTCCGGCAAGACAAATGGCGACTCCAAAGCCACCACCAGCTGCAGCAACAAGTGTTGAGCCCAGAGCATCGACGCCAAGAGCTGTGGTAATAAGATTCTGTTGACCGTATGTCAAGTTGTTGGACATCATGAGTGTGAAAGCCTGGAGAGCAAACAGCCACGAAACGGGATCCCGGAGTGTTTCCTGAAACTGAGTCTTCTTAAACTGCTTCTGTTCGATGGAACTCTGACTCGACTCGTGCACTCGCTTGATGGAGTGAACCTTTTCTTCCAGGGTCAAGAATCTAGCCTCAGCGGGATTGTTTGGGTAGAAGAACCAAACGAACACAGATAACACGACGGAAAGGCCTCCAGTAACGATCATGAAAAGCTTCCATGGTAGGACTGCACTATGACTCCAGAGAAGACCGTAGGAGATGAAAGCAGCGCAGACTGGTGCCAAAGCTGATGTGACCCAGAGGAAAGGTTGAAGAAAGGACTGCTCGTGTCGGTTGAAGAACATGCCGATTGTCATCTCCATCGCTGGCACGACTACTGATTCGGCAGCACCGAGAGCTATCCGAAGAACAACAAGACCGGCGTACTTGGTCGCAACGCAGTGAAGAAGGATAGTAGCTCCCCACATGAAGACCAACCCGGCAACGAATTTACCAAAGGGAAGTCTCTGCATGAGATAGTGGCCAGGCCATTGTGCAGCAAGGTATCCTATGATATTGTGAGACAGGTTCTGACTTGAAAAGGTGATAAAGGGCCTGTAACATACCGACATAGAAGAATGTTCCCAAATTGTTGTATTGTGCCTTGTTGATACCTGTTTCCTCGAAAAGACCGAGAATGGCAGCATATCCGAGAGTTGATTTGTCAATCTGCAGATTTGTCAGTAAATCTACCGTAGGGAACACCGGTGAGGTTTGAACATACGAATAGAAGCAAATTAATCGCTGATAATAGCCCCATCACGTGCCAGTAAAGCTTCCTTCGCAGCTTCTTCTCCTTCTCAGGTGTCAAAGGTCCAAACTGATCGCCATGCTCCTCAACGAGGCGCAACGTAACATCAGCATATTTCTCCGAGACAATAGCAGTCTCTCCCTCTTTCTCTCGGCTTTGAACCCTAGAAAGGTCCTTGGAATCTTCTTTAACACCCATATCTGAGACGGAAAGATAAAGAAATGGGATGAAGTGCGGATACAGCCGAGTGATCTACATGCGGGAAATGCTTGGCTTTATCTCAAACGACCACCAGATATAAGACCACTATCAAATCACATCAGATCGACTCCATACTTCTAAATTGATTACACTGACTCACGAATCGCCCTTTTCGTGATGATTTGCACTTCATTGTTACGCTGACCTTTGTTGCGACAACGTGGGGAACGATTGCGTGCTGAGGTTATTGTGTAGCGATAGGTCGATTACCTGTTGATACGTCAAGGATTCGGATCCGAGCCGCTGGTAGTTGCACGATGCGCCGCATTAGATGCCGCAAAGCCGCAATTTTAACTGAAAAGGGAACGCCACACTTTCGAGGACTCACAGTTGCTCAGGTGCTCGTAGAACAATTTATGGCCAGACTGCTTAGAAACATACCTTCATCCACATCATCCCATCACGATTCACTCTTCTCATCATGGTGATTATACTTTCCGTTTCAATATTAATAAATTATCAGTTGTAATCTCAACTCTCTTTGAGATGGTTCATGCAAGACTGCTCACAGATTCGGGCACAAGCCGACTTGCAAAATCCACTTTGCTTATATGCCTAGTGAACTCTATTCCTGCGGCTCCGCGACATTGGAAACCGGTGCCGCACGCGATCCGACGAGTCAAATATTTCCCAATACGGTAATATTTCAGCCTGAGGCGAGTCTATTCACACCGAAGCTTGCAAAGAGACCGCAAAGTATCAAAAATCTATGCATAGATTAGGAATTATATGTTGAAACACTGTCCATCGAACCCGGATATATTGCCCGTATACTGATACTAAAACTATATCTAGCCTGAGCATATTCGCGAAGATTAAAGAGTGAATAGCGTCGGGACTCTTCCGGTTCCTTCATACTCAGCAATAATCTTCTTATTGGCCCTTCGAAGAATAAACTTCAACAAGAAGCAAACACAGATTTCCAATACAGCAAACGCCAAAAGAAGAACCATCGCCCTAGTATACCTTGGCTCATCATTCGAGTCGAAGAAGTAAGGGCTCCAGATGGTTCCAAGCTGACCGGTGACATTGATGATAGCCGTTGCACAAGCCTTCTTCGTCGGTGTCTGACCAACTGAAGACGCAGCCCAACTGTATAAGGCTGCATTTGCTCCAAAGCAACCGCATATATACAAGAACGATGCAACGTACC
This sequence comes from Fusarium oxysporum f. sp. lycopersici 4287, assembly GCF_000149955.1. Taxonomy (NCBI): domain Eukaryota; kingdom Fungi; phylum Ascomycota; class Sordariomycetes; order Hypocreales; family Nectriaceae; genus Fusarium; species Fusarium oxysporum. The sequence continues at coordinate 612,396 of NC_030995.1, read as the reverse complement.
GAGCTGGGATGTTGATCGTCGCAGCACTGATAATGAAACCGACGATTGCGAAGAGAATCGCACCGCTTATGTGCCATCCTCTCTCAGCCTTGCGGTCACTGTGCCAAGCGATGAAGTATGAGATGAAAGCACCGAGAAGATATGGCGGCGCGGTGCAGACGAGAGTGATTGTTCGACTACCCAAGTTGAAGCCCCGTACTATGGCAGGATAAAAGTAGTTGAAACCGTACGCAGACTGGTTAGATAGCAGCAAAAGAGCCTGTGCCATGGTTAGATGTTTTCTGAAGCATGGGGATTAAGAGCACTGACAAAAGCCCAGACTTTGATATCGGTGACAGCAAGTTTCAGGCCATGCAGCACAGACTGATCATGTTCTTCCTCAGACACAGCATCTCTGACCATTCGAGTAACAGCTACCTCTTTCTCCTCCGCGGTGAAAAGCCAATCCTGACTCTTCGTAGAAGGGAAATCAGGAAGCATCACAAACGCGACTAGTCCCAGCAAGAAAGTCGCGGCACCTTCGAGGATGAACAGCCATCGCCACCCCTGAAGTCCAGCTACACCTCCCAAGCCTGCAAAGATGCCTGCAGCTAATAGGCCAGATACTGCAGTTGCAAGAACAAGACCAGAATACAGAAACGCATAGCGTAGTGCTAACTCTTTCTTGGTGTACCAGCAGGATAAAAGGAAGAAAACGCCTGGGAAGAAGGGCGCTTCGCAAATGCCGAGGAAAAAGCGGATGATGATCAAGTGGGTGAATGAATTGCATGCAGCAGTGGCGGCAGATACGGCGGACCATAGACAGACCCATGCTGGTATATAAATCGAAGGTCGAACGCGAGTGAGGATCATGTTGCTTGGAATTTGCATAAGCATGTATCTGTTCACTCGTTAGCGTACACTTCTGATAAGTCAGTGGTTAACTGACCCAACGTTGAGGATTGCCAAGGCAGTACTATAATCATTGCCACTCAACCCAAGATCCTTCTCCAATGAATCAAGCTTTGCTTGGCTAGCAACATATATCAGCACAGCCCCTAGAACACGTGAGAGGTTCTTACGCAATATTGTTCCTGTCTAAATAGTTGAATAGGTAGAGGATGAAAACCATTGGCATCAGAGTCATATCAAGTTTGCGCACAAGACTCTTCTGTGCAGCATCATAGCTAGGATCGTTCACTTCGGAAGAGAAACCCTCCTCACGGTCGGTGTTCTTGGAGGGGGAGAGCTCGAGGGTCTCTTTACCATCAGCTGGGGCAAAGTTCGTCTCTGAGAGTTTGGTGGACATGATGTAGAAGGATTGATCGTAGAAATATATTGAGGATGTGTTTGAGGATATTGGCAGTTTCAAGGAGCCCAAGGCCCTGCTTTATATCTTTCTTGCTCCAGAAAGCTTACTGACAACGGATCTAGATAAGACTCCAGATATGGGGCCCCGGATGAGGAGCATGAATCGTGGGGTATCTCATATCGAATCTAGTAAGTTTTCGCATTTGTGAAACGCTATTGGCCATATCTAGAAGCGAGGCCGTGAGGCTTTTCATGGAGAGTGGTGCAACGCTAGTGGTTCAACGGAGGTGTACCTCCATTTGATACCTAGGCTTTGTGGCTGACTAGTATTCCCACTATCTTATAGCTACAAGTGGTGCTTTGATGTATGGAGAACTCTAAACAAAGTGAAGTCGATCGATGCCTCTTCGTTCCTAGAACTTCCTGCCGAAGTGGACTCAATGGTTGTCTCATCGGTCAACAATGATGGCTCTAGATTGCTGCTCTTCCCAGAGTTCCAGGCAACCTTTGCGGATACGTCTTCGACCACAGTTTTAGTTGCCGAGCCGCTTTTGGCGAGCGGGGTCAGGAACCTGAGGAGATTAAGGATGATTTATGATTAACTTTTCCTCACAGGGCCTGACCACGTCCAGAAGACACACTGACGCAGTCTTTCTCCAATATTTCACGAGAACATCGCTTGTTTCACGTGTGATACTCTAATAAAGTTCTATATCAAGCTTATTTTTTTTGATTAAGTCGTATATAACAGTTTTTCGAAGAGCTCTCGCAGCTCTTTCATAAAATCAACCGGACAGTAATCAATTTCATCATATTAATATGCTAAAAGAAACAATAATCAAGATTCTTACAGCTTGCTAGACTTCTTAGGAATAGCAGCGATAGCTTCCATCTCCACATGAGCGCCCTTTAGGGGAAGCTGAGCAACAGCCACGCACGTTCGGCTCTGTCAGTCATTATCAGTATCAAGCCGACACATAAAGCGAAAGACATACTTACTGGCTTGGGATCAGAAGTGAAAAACTCGAGGTAAGCTTTGTTAACCTCAGCATAGTGGTCCATATTCAATATAAAGATGGTGACTTTCAAAGCATTGTGAAGACTTGTTCCCGCTTTGTTCAGGATGGCGTCGAGGTTCTTGAGAGCACCCGCCTATTTGGAGGGTTAGGACACAGACTGGGCTCGTAGCTCTGGGAATATAAAAGAGGACATACGGTCTGATGATAAGGACCCTCAGCCAGTTGTCGAGTCTGGGGATCCATACCGAACGAACCTGAGCAGTACACTGCTGTTCCATTATGAATAATTGCTTGCGAGAGATGAGGACTGGGGGCAGGTGCATCAGTAGTCAGAACACCGGCTCGGAGAGGCATGATGAATGGTATAGAGTCAAAAGGTCTAGGTCTTAAACGCGGTTACCTAAGATGGGACGGTATTTGTTTGAAGGTTGGGTCAATCCAAGATGGAAATGGTTACTTATAGTCCACTAGATAACAAATAAGCTCCCGATGTTCGGAGAGAGCTCGGAGAGGCATTTTCACTGAGTCCATACTAAAAACTCAACTTGAATGCATATGCCCAACAAGATGCCAGGATGAATCCGTGATAGACCTCCCCGCAGTCTCCACTGTCAAAGAAGAATGGAGGTGGATCTCCGTGAGACTAATGCAAGTCAATGTCCAATCAAGTCTCAACGGACACCTCCCTCCATCGCTTCAGAGGCCTTCTTTTTGACTACCAAGTGGCGTCCTTGAAATGGCTCCGACAATTGATGGAAACCCAATGCGACATTTAGGAAAGACTAGATATATACCAAGAGCCATGGCATGGACCCCGGAAACACTGATAAGGCACCTCATACGAGCGAGGCATGCCATCGGCGTCTCCCGAAGTCAAAGAATAAATCTGCAACAATATCTTCTTTTTATAAGAGCACTCGCTAGCTCAGCCCACAAGTCATCGATCATCTTGACCTAACTGTCTTTATGCACTTAGTCCTACCATTGTCTACCACTACTCGCCAAAAATGTCTCGTCAAGGCGAAACTATTGTCATTGTTGGGTACGTCCAATACCATTCCTGTCTTGAATCCAATCAGCTTTCCTTTGGACAATCAACCTTGTTGAGAACAATGACTAAACTCTGGAACCATCAGCGCTGGAGTCATAGGACTATCCACAGCCCTTCGAGTCCAAGAGCAAACTCTTTCTCAGAACAACCCACCATCCGTCGTCATCATCGCACGGGACTTTCCCAGCGAGACGTCCATAAACTATGCCACGCCATGGGCTGGCGCACATTATCGGCCGTGCCCAGGGAACACTCCCCAACTACTTCAAGAAGCAATATGGGCGAAGAAGACATACGATACTCTTGACAGTTGGTCTGAGAAAGACAAACTCGCCGCTGGTGTTGAATTCATGCCAGGAGAAGAGTTCTTCGAAAACCCTGCGCCTGAATATATCCATGTTACCAAGGATGTATCCCAGTCGGCGTATGCTCACCTCGAATCGAGCTTTGAACTTTTCAGCGGCAGTGAATTGAGTGCTATGAGTGACTCCCTGCAACTGGGTTTTCGTTACCGGACATACTGTCTCAATAGTCCTTTATATGCTTCGTTTTTACAGCGCAGATTTCAGAATAGAGGAGGTCGTGTAAGACAGTACACACTTGCATCATTGGAAGAGGTCTTTTCGATTGAAGCCTCTGTCTCTGTTGTGATCAACTGCTCGGGCATGGGATTTGGTGATCCAAAAGCATTTCCCATCCGTGGTAAGTAATAAAACACCGACAAGTCTTTGAATTTTATTGCTAATCTTCGTTTAGGCCAAACATGCCTTGTGCGAAATCCAATTTCGAAGACCGTAACACGCCAGAACTCGGATGGCTCGTGGTCGTTCGCTATTCCTCGACCTTTAGAAGGCGGTACTATCATTGGAGGCACCAAAGAGCCCCATAATTGGAACCCTTATCCTTCAGCTGAGACACGACAGACTCTGCTGAACAATGCAGCAAAATGGTTTCCTTTCGACAGTGAAGGTTATCTATCTTCTAATACCAGGGACTCCGATCGTTTTGATGTCGTCAGAGACATCGTTGGTCGTCGACCAGCACGCGAAGGGGGCCTTCGCCTAGAACTGGAGCGCCTGAAGCCAGGTGTTGTCGTTCATGCGTATGGTGTTGGCGGTAGAGGTCTTGAGCTATCATGGGGCATCGCAGACGAGGTTGTTACTTTGCTTCACAAGCAGAGCTATTTCTTCTTACGAGCGCATTTGTAAAATCCCAATTCTAATCAGAAGTCTGCTCCTTGACTTGCTGTATTGGAGGGTCAAGATTTTTGCGTCCTTTATGATATCATATCATTAGGCTGATCTCAATCACGAAGATGGATCCAAGTGCGACTAATTCAGTCAAAGGATAATAGAAATCTCATTACGCTCTGCTAATCCCAAATGCAAGTCTAAATCTAAATATTACATGATACTCTTATGAACACTGAGCAGGCATAGCCTGAGAAGAAAGGAACTGGACACCTGAAGCGGGACTTCCACCCAAGACAATGTCAAAGTAAGTGCTCTGCTCCTCGAACATGGTCTTCGCCTGGAATCCAGTGTATCCGCTGGACTTCTTGCCAGTAGCCTTGAAGTTGGTGATCGCCGTCTGGAACCTGGGGACGATAGAACCCTTGACGGGTTTCTTGTGAGCGACGCGAAGGGTCAGGGCGTCCTTGGCGCGGGCATCTCGAACCATGGCTGTGACGACGAGAGGAGCGTTAGGAAGCTTCTCAAGCACGGCACAGGATTGCTGAAGCTGGTAAAGGACGGTATCATCAACCTTGTAGCCGCCGGTCTTCTGGTTGTCGTGGGTGACGGTTGCCTTGGTGGAGGGCTTGACCTCCTGGATGAAGAACTTCGTGATACCGTTCTTAGCGTCCATGGTGGTGTCGAACTCGAAGTTGGCAAAGACTTCTCCAGCACCGGAAGATGTACCGCCCTGGAAGGTCACCTGCTGTGTAGGCACAGTGACCTTCTTGCCGTCTCGGCCAACGCAGATGAGGTTGATAGCAAGGTCATTGTTATCACGAATGTTGTTTGTGATTCTGACTCGAACCGAGCCCGTGAAATGTATCTTGTTTTTGTTATTAAGAGACAGCTCGGTGATGTAAGGGCGGACATCGTAAGCCTCGAGGACGGGAGTGAGCTGCACGCTCTTGGGCACGGTATCGATCATGCGGGTGAGGATGTCAGCACACATGCTGTTGAAACCAGCCTTGGTGGAGAGCTTCTTCATAGTAGCCTTGTCATTATCGAATATTCGCTTATCAGAGTGGAAGGTGGCGTTCTTTGAAGCGACAAGAGGATTCTTGGACGTGCCGGCCAAGTACTCTGTGACGATGCCGTTATGGAAAGAAGAAACATCCTTCTGGAAAGGCACGTTGGTATCGTTGTTGGGATCAGCCTTGATGCCAACAATCTCAGGAAAGTCAACGCTATGCACGCCGCCAATAGCATGACCACAAGCAACCATAGCAGTCATCTCCTCCTTAGTAAAACCAGCCTTTGTGAAAGCAGCAAAGGTATCCTTTAGGTTTGTCGAAGGCTCGGGAACACCAGCTGGGCCAGCCTTGTATGCATCGATACGGCCAGCTCGGAAGGGAATCCTGGGGCCATTACAAGCTCCAACGGCGAGAACAGTTCCCAGGGCTGTGAGATCGGAAGCAGTAGCGCGGGGGTTGTGGAAGCCGCTGAAGAACCCGAAGGTATTGTTGAAGGCTTTTCCGGGGTTTTCGGGTCGTGAAGACTCCCAGTAGATGGACGCGTCCAAACCACCTGTTCCCGCTTTGGCATCGTGTGTAATGGCATCGTGGAAAGCTGTTCGGAGCCATTCGGCCGTGTTCTGGGTTCCGGGGACATTGCTTCCAAACTCGCAAGTTCTTAAAGCTGCAAATTGTTGATGGATTTTATGGCATAGAAAGGTTTATTGCTTACCATCAGCGAAACCTCTCTTGTTGAATCCTCCTTGCATGTACAGAAGATCTTCGACCTCATCCCATTTTGAGGGCCAAACGAGCTGCGAAGCAGCACTGAAGTGAGTGAGCGCAAAAGCGAGAGTGGCTGAGCCTTTCATGATGGGCAGAATTGAACGAATGTGTTGGTATGCTACAAAACAAATGGCATGATGTCTCTCGCCATCTTATACTACATTTACCTTCATAGTCAAAACCCACTATCCCAGCAGAACATGTTTCACTTATGGGGCAGAATTAGAGAATACGAGAACCCAGCTCTCAATTAGTGTAAAACCTATGCATAAATCGAGCCTAGAAAGTCCGTCGGGCATTCCGCGTGACTAGGAGCGAAGTCGAGACAGCGGGAGATACGAGCCCTACCCATATGGAGTGCCCCAAAATTTCAGGGCTCGTAAACAAACAGACCAATAGTGTTGATTTGATTTCAATGCAGATCCCCTGAAATTTGCAATTTACCCGCCAAGGCTAGAGCGTAGGACTAAATTTAGATGTCGGCAAGGCAATGCCGAACTCCACTAGGAAATTCTGGAAGATCGATTCGACCTGATGATCCATTGCGGCTACGCTTTGACTGGAATGCTAGGAACTATTGTAAAGCAATGCTATGCTAGTGTTTATCTTTACTCGGTAGTTCAATACTGGACATCCACTAGTTGAACCATATAGCATATGTCGCTTGGAGAAGAATAGAGTTTGCTGGGACGGCTCGTAGACCCTTTCGTTCTATAATTAATTTTACGTTGAGCAAAGATAATCACCGCAGTTACTGATAGACGAGAGGTTATTTGCACTATATTGTAAGGCGCACCACTACACGAGATAGATCAAAAGTTCTTCGAGTCGCCATTATTGGGGCACTCTGGTGACAATCTTTCTTTTGCGGCAGGGATGGCCAAAGTCTTCGACGCTCAAAATTACCAGAGATCGACTGGCATTGAGGTGTTCTGATAGGTATATCTAAATAATTGTACAAGCTTCTCTTTCTCTTTACTGTTCTAATTTATTATTTTTTCTCAAACATTTCTTAGTCTTATTCTGAGGCCACTGACGCGCTTCAATCTCTGCCGTCAATATCAGTATTCAACAAGCTACCCTATGCACCTTGGTGGAATTCATGCTGAATGAATCAAATTGTGTCCTATTATAAAGATTATATTGCTATAAACATTCTATTCCAGGCTTAGATTTAACTATAAATTTCAATTTGATGGTAGAAGCCGTTCAACATTAGGCTGGCTAGGGGAACGCAAGAAAGCTTAAGACTTCTATTTCTAGGTAACAAAAAGGTTTAGGTAAACTTATTATGGACTTATTTAATCTTTAGAGTAGGTAATTCTGACATCCTAAGCTTAGGTCAGAAGTTTTCTTGCTCTTTGAGGACTGGTTATCTTACATAAAGATATGCTGATGCCATTATAATCACAGTTTTTCGGGGCTTTCATCAGAAAACAATGCTGCTATAGCATCCGAGACAATGCTTGTTCTAAGCGAAACATGATCATGATTGTACCGACCAAGGTTCATCCAGGTTTATTTACTCTCTCCCTTGGCCCTTTCATCCCCCTCAGCTTCATCATTCGACCAGTCTCCCTCTGAATCATCATCCTGCACCTGCTCAATTCCCGGCGAACTCTTCGGATCATCCTCTTCCTCATCCTTCTCCTCCTCCTCCTCTTCATCATCGTCAACAAACTCTGGACCTCGCTCCTCCCATTTATCGTGATACGGATGAACCTCCTCTCTATAACGATAGCACTTGAAACACAACCCATACAAGAGCTCGCAACCGTTACAGAAGTATAACATGCCATAGACGTGCTGATAGGTTAGTAAAATGGGTACATTGAAGTCGGGGGACACTTACAAAGAGGCACAAGTCGCAGAACCATGTAGTTCGCGCTGCCTTCTTGGAAACATGGAACTTGGACTTCCAGTCATCCTCCCTTTTCTTACTAGGACTTGCTGTTAATAACTCTATTACTTCCTGCGATGCGCCATGGAATCTGGCCATCTTGAGCGGCGACCATTCCCTGTCATCGCAGGTCCGACCTCGAACCGATGGGTCTGCTCCACGATCCAGAAGAAGTTTCACGATTTCGGGACTGATTTCCTTGGGCGTGCCCCAACTTTCACACACGCGACATGCCCAGAGCAGAGGCGTCCAACCATCGTCATCAGGCTCATTGATAGATATAATCCCGCTGGTATGAGAGAGCACCAATTCGACAAGATCAGATCTTCCGGTCGCCGCAGCAAAATGTAGCACTGTCAAGCCAGACTTGGTTTTCGTAGTGATGCCAAGACGTTCTTCATCATCGCCACTTGACTCGAGCAGTAGTCTGAAATGCTCAGCTGTTTTCAAGGCTGCGTAGTGTATCGGCCGTCGCCCGTGGAGGTCTTGCCAGCCAATGTCAGCACCTTTCTTGAGTATGAGTTTGATCATGTCTATAGAACCACTCAGGATCGCTGCGCTCAACACCGATCCCATATTGCCGCCACGAACATTGACGTCGGCGCCAGCGTCATTGATTAGATGTCGGGCAATTATATCCTTATTCTCCGCAGAAGTATAATATTTCTCAAATAATCTCTGTAGCGGTGAGCCATACATCCAGGAGTTGGCAACATCGGGGCTAGCACCCTTCTCGACGAGCACTTTGACGATATCAACGTTGCACTTCTCTGTTGCAATGTGCAGAGCAGTCCCATCCTCAGAAGCTACCGCGTTCAAGTCAACTTTTTGAGAAGAGAGCATTTGCACCAACGGAAGGTCTCCGTTCACGACGGCTCGTCCCAGGGGGGTATACTTTTCGTTGTTCCGGATCGTCAGACTAGCCCCACGATTTATCAAGCGTCTGACGACAGATAGATTTGCAGGATTAGGAAGACAGAAGATTGCAGACCCTCCCCATATGTCAACCGCGTCGATGTCTAGCTTATACTCTAGCAGGATCTTGACACTCTCTTCATTGTTGGTGGCCACGGCTAGGATCAGAGGTGTTCCACCTTTTGGAGTTCTTGCCTCAATGTCAGCACCCTTTTCCAACAACAGCCGGAGTAGCTCATTGTAGCCGCAAGATGCTGCACAATGAAGAGGCGTATAGCCCGAGTCAATAAAGCCCCCATCGGGGCACCTGGTTTCAAGATCTGGTTTGTGTTCAAGAAGCAACTCAACCACCTTTGTCTGGTTAAAAAATGAGGCGAGGTAAAATGGCGTGCCATCTGGACTCGGTAAGTTGATGTCGGCCCCGGCATCGACAAGAACCTTCATGCAATCTGGGCGATGGTAACTCGAGTGGATTGCGGAGCGTCCTATGTCGTTAACGGCATTCATATCCGCCCCAGCATCAATGAACGTCTTGGCTATTGTCGGTTGACCTCCCAGGACGGCGGACCTCAAAGGCGTGATTTCTTTGGGAGCAACGTAGTTGACGCTGGCTCCCTTCTGTAGGAGAGCTGTAACTATGTCTTTATACCCTGCTCTGGCAGCCGCCACGAGAGGCGTGCCATGATCTGGGGTATCGTCTAGCTGCACATCAACTTTATGACCCTCTTCAAGCAGCATGTTCACTATCTCAAGATTATTCGCTCTTGTAGCGTGGATAAGAGCAGAATCGTCATCAAACTCTTTACACGTGCCGTGGTCAAGTAGCATACGGCAAATCTCAACATGACCCGATCGTGCCGCTATGCCCAAGGCGTGGAATGAGTGGATTTCTCTCAACTTTGAATTGATATCCAGGCCAGCATCAAGCACTGACTTGAGGCACTTTGGATAGGGAGCCCCTGAAATGGGAATCAGGGCAGGTCGAAGCTCCCTCACGTTGGCTGTGAGGACTTCTGTGTTCGCTCCAGCTTTGACGAGGGCTTGAAACACCACGTGATGGCCTCTACCTCCTGCATACCATAGAGCGTTCCTGCCTTCATGGTCCTGGGCTTCGACGAGTGCTGCTTTGGCTAGCCTGTCGATGATCTTCGCTCGGCCATACTTGCCAGCTACCACTATGGGCGGCGTATCTACCCAGTTGGGGTTGATGACAGCAGGGTCAGCTCCGTGCTCTATGAGGGTGTCGAGAATTGCAGGCTCGTCTCTGACGATGGCGCAGTGAAGAGGTGGCGAACAATCTGGATCTGTCGAGTTCGCGTCCGCTCCAGCTTGTAAGATGGTCTTTAAGTGCTCAGATGAACCGAGATAGGCCAGTCGCGAAGCAAGCGTGCCAGGCCACTTAGCTATGTGTAGATTTTCAGTGGCATACGCTAACAAGATACCCAGTGTTTTCAATTCTGCCGACCGTCCTGCGGCCATTATAGCTTCGAGGCAGATATCTGCATTTGCGCTTGACTTGTGGAGGAGTAACTTGACAACATCGCTATGTCCGTATATCGATGCCTCAATAAGCGCCTCGGAAACATCACGTTCGTCAGGTTCTTGGGACTGGACGTAGGCTTTAGCCAAGTCCTCGTCGCCTATAGACGCCATTATTGGTAAATGTGACAGGAAGACTCGGTCGGACCTGATATGAGGATTCGAAAGGTACCATCTGGCTGCAGCCCAACGCCGGGGTGCGGTCTCGTCGTCGAAGAAACTTGCGATGTTGAAAGATTCTAGCTTTGGAGATACTGATGAGTGACCTCGTTGGTAGTGCAGTGGCCAGAATTCGACAGCATATGGTGTGATATCTGATGGGTATTCAAATATTCGTTGATCAACAGGACATGTTCGGCAAGCTGCTAGGATCTTGTCTTGGGTAGAAGACAAGGTGAGATATCTAACACAAGCGTCGGTGATCTCTCGATGGCCTTCTTCCGAAGAGTTCCAAGCGTACCAAGGCTGGTTTCTGTCGGAAGCGTCATGGCTAGTCGTCAAGAAGTCCCGAGCAGCTGGATGGCGAAATTGAACGTGACCATTCTCTAGTATTATCATAGGTCCAAGACAGTTTTCAATATCCCACATGAGATCTCCATATGTCTCCTGATCAGGCACCAGGTCCGTTGAGGTACCGAGGCTGAGTGCACTTCCCAGTTCTTCAGGAGTCAACGGTCGAAAAGACAGCACCATCCACATCAAGACTTTTCGGGCCCAAGGTCGCGAGTTTTCCGGCACCGCCTGCAAGCATCTTTCGAATATCTTAGCCGGCGAAAGGGGTGAAAGTGATGTGAGATCCCGCTCTAGCGAAGACTTGATTGATGTACAAGGGGCTACCAGGAGCCATTCGAGTAGGAGGCGCCGCAGCAAGTCATCATCACTGCAAGAATCCAACAATCGTCGTATCTTTCCCTCGCCGTGGCGATACTGAGGTCGCACGTGGCACAGCTCAGTCATGAATTCGAGCACAACGCTCTCGATAACATCAGCTGTCGGCGGGTGCTCTCTCAAGTCAATTGAAGGAAACTCCGATAGAGCCTCGCGGATCTGACTGTCATCAACGGTCGTCACCAGAATCTTGAAATGCTGCTCAGAATTCTTGGTCATATCAGAGACCATGGACAAGAACAAACCACTGCTGCCATCACACTGATCGAGCCCATCAATGATCCAGTGAATTTCGCCGTGGGTTGTTATATCCCTCATAAGCTTTTCCAAAAAGAAGAAGGCATCTTTATTGGTCCAACAATTTGAGAAATCAGGTGGTTCTATGTCTGGCATCTTATCGTTAGGGGATTCTCTTATCTGACTGAGAATCTGGAGCAAGAAGGAGTTTGCCATGGCCCCGATGGAATTCCGGCGGATATCGTGTTTGTCAAATTTGAAGTAGAGAATGGCTCGGAATGTCGTGCTCTTTCCACGATCTACTATTCCTTCATACACATGCTGAGCCACGTTAGAAATGCTGGAGGTGCCGTGAATATGCAGAAGAGCGAGACCCCAAGACTTCAGCCATTTGATCATGGTATCGTGCTCAGCAATCCAGCCGAATCCGCGGGTTGTGTTGAACTTGAATGGATAGATTGGAGGTGCCTGGAGCATTATGGCTTCCATAACACGAGATAGCTTATCGTTCTGCCAGGGAACTGTAATTTATGTCAGCAGGTTTCTTCTGGCAGAGGTTTCACTGCTTGCTGAATTACAAGATGAAATTCTCTTGGTTTGAAAGCCTTCGTACGGAGCATAACCTTCAGGTTCCTCGTTCAACTCGTTATGAGACATGTCAATGAGTGAAACCTTCTCCATGGGAACTCCAAGTGCTGCCGTGTATTTGTCAAAGACCTGTAAGCCAGTCAGTATCATCAATGCAACATAAAATCTACTTTTCAACTTACCTTTTCAGCAGGATCTGTCTTTGATGAAATGATATTGATAACGTTGGCGCGCGTTAGGACTCTTGTGTTCAAGAACGAATTGTTTACATCAATGATTGATCTCGCGAGACATTTCATATTCAGGCTAGTCGCTGTTGAGTCTGCTGGTTTCAACACGTCAAGCCTGGTAGCAAGAATCTCGATGTCTTGATGTGTATCCAGGGTTCTGTGTGGACAGCCGAAGAACATCTGCAGGAGGTTAAGGATAGCTCATAGAAACTTGGATCTTTATGTTCCATACCAAAAGTTTCGTTGAGTAGCTAATATCAGTATGTCCACTGTCATATCGACTGGCTAGTATCAAAGCCTGATATCATGTTAGCATGAACACAACGAAATGGATTACATCCCAACCAACCTTCTTCGCGATAATCCCTCCTATGTCGTGGCCAAAGAACGCTATAGGTAACGGCTAGAGTCTCTCAGTTGGTTATCGTTCAGACCCGAATTCTCAAGGATACTCACCGTTTGCTGGTCTGTCCTCAACTCGCTAAGCTTTTGAAGAAGCGTAGAGGCCTCAGAAGAAATAGCCTCCTCGGGATATGTAGCCTCTGTTATTTTTGTGGCATCATAGGCATACTGAATAATGCGGACTTCCCAGTTCATCTGCGCCGCCAAGCCCTGAATCCAGGTGTTGGTCTTACTTGAGCCCCATGGCTTGCCTCCCGGACCAACGAGGCCATGGATTGCTACAATACTATAGCAAGCTTTGTTAGAAATATGGCTGGTGAAAGAAGGTAAGCTTATCTTACTCGAATTTCTTTTCGCTTGCCTCATATTCTTCGGTTGTATCGATCGAGAGACCCAGGTCAGCGGATGGAGAATCGTTATCCATGGTATTGCTAGATGTCTCCATAGCATCGAGCGACCGTTCCTCTTGTTCCATGGCGACTTCGGCAGGCACCTGCGATGTTGATTCAAACTACAGGCTAGTTTCTAGAAACTGGAAGTTGATAGGATCCTAGTCATCATGAGGAGCGGTAGTGTCAAAGGCTGACTCAGTCACCGTGAAATGGGCTGATCGGCCGTGGATCGTCCGTAAGCCTATGATTGTTGACCCCTCGTATCGAAATTTGTGATACCAAGGGGAGGCAGGGAAATAGAGGGTCTTCATCCTAAGTAATAAAAATAACCAATCTAAAGCACCCCTAAGTCTATACTAAATTTACCTAAATCTTTTTGTCACTTAGGATAAAGGCCCTAAGTTAATCTTGGTCCCCGAGGGCTGCTTACGACCTGCATGAGCTGAACGACAACTGGCAATAGCTCCCGAAGATTGACCTATAGATAAGCAGAGAGAGCTTTGGGAGGCTGGGTAATCCTTGTCAATGTGGAGGCTGGGTTCCTGGATGGAGTAATCCTTCCGATATATGAGCAAATCATAGGATCTTCCACCACGGATTTTCGAACAGGATTAAGCTATTGCTAGGCGAGTAAGCCTATCTCCACTTTTAAGGATGGAATGGGTCAAAGCTCCGCCAAGGATGTTCGCAAAAAGTTGCCAATGCGTGATTCAGTTGGTACCTGAGATGTACACTTTCGATCAAGTTCTGAGTAACCTGTCTAGGTGGTCTGTGGTATTCAAGTCAACTAGAGAGTCAATGCTATAGAATTTGCTTCAGGAGCTCTGATTACCTATTTTACTTGTCTTCACAGAGTTCTCGATCACGTTGGCCGAGGTGATATCGCAGACAGCGTTTAGATCTAGTTCCCCAAGCTTCATCTCCATGTCCTTGTACCTATCACTTGTTGGAGCCAGCGTCGGATCAAGTAGTACCGGGTCATCACGCTTCGTGGTGCCGACAAGCCATTCCATCGACGTTCTCCAGTCGGCTTTGGCGTTGACGGTCACCACGCACTGGAAACGTCCCTCGTCCCTTCTCTTGAGCAGAATGGCGGTTCTCATAGAGACAGGTACACCAGACTTTGTCTCAGGGTTTTCCAGCAGCGTCCAAGACGCGCAGTTTGGCTTGCCATAGTTTCGCCCGCGCAAATCGATGGACCCTGTGACGGACGCTGCGTAGCTCATCTCTCTTGCAATTTCACGCTCATACTTCAGACCGCTTCCTAATTCCACTCCAGCCGCGCCTGCGCCAAGGGTCACGTCGCCTCCAGTAGTCGTTGTCTCTGTCTGTGTCGTCTGAGCAAATCTCAAGTTGCCGTTGGGCGCGATAGCAAAAACCTGGGGGTCGGCTACGCCTTTCTCGCTAGCGGAGAACCTCAGCTCGATATCGACATGTGCGATGCGTCGCGCTCGTTTTCTCGGGTCAAATCGAAATTCGAGAACAATTAGAGTACACAAATCATCGCCATCGGGATCAAATAGGCCGTGAATAATGTCGACACTGGAGCAGCGAATGTCCACGGCGCCTTTGCGTTCGATGATGTTCTCGCGCTGATACGGATCCAATGGATCATTTTGAGTGCGAAACTCACTCCCCTCTTCGCCTTTGGGTGCAAGTGCGATGCCAAAGGAGATCTCTTCCTCGGCATCCACGTCGTAATTAGGGTCAGTACTCATTGTGTGAGCGTTGACGTCAATAGGTAGGATGTGAGTACTCTGTAAATGGTAGAAGTTTGTGATCAAGAAGTGGAGGGGTCGTCACGACAGCCTGATCTGGTACATAGGAGGTACATGCGCTTGGAAATGGGGTTCTCTGCACCCCTGTTCATTTATGGATATCCTTGAGTCTGGTGAGCGGTTAATAAATGACGTGTCTTCTGTAGCTGCAGGCAGCTGCGGGTAAGCAGAGAAGCAAATAAGCAACCAGAGGGTCATTGAAATGCAAAACAAGAGCTGAGAAAGATACATCCCAAATAGATTTGACACCAGAACGATGACAAAAGTTGCATTTACAACAGATGTCAGAGGCGTCGTTAGCGATGATGACGATGAGGACTACGAGAACGATGATTTTGAGGAGGAGCCCGCTAAGATACCCAACCACGATGAGGTGCTTTTTGCCTTTGAGAGCATCACGAATGAGGCTCGGAACATGAAGTTGAACTTGGGCAAGAGAGAAAATCGGGAGAGCTTCTTACAAAAGTATGGGCAATTTCTCTCAAAATCGACAAAAGACTCAAACCAGACACTCCTTCATATGATTGCAAACACAGTGGGACACAAATCGTTGACTCGGTGCGTAATCAAGTTCGACAAGACTTTGCTGTACCGCGTGGACGATTCAAGCAAAACTCCTCTGCATACCGCTATCGCCAAAAAGAACCATGCGTTCATCGAAGTGGTCCTGGATGAGAAGAAAGCGATTGATTACCTTGATTCACTGCTCCGCATTACTTGTGAGCACAGGAGGAACTGCATACATACAGCCATCTATCACAACCTTCAGCACCAGTATACCATAAAGTTGATTAAACGAGCATCCGAAGAGACACTTCGCGCCCCAGATCAAAGCGGCTTGACACCCTTGCACCTGGCAGTCGACTACAAATATGCATCAGAAGCACAATTGAGGATTGTTGAGGCGCTTCTTGCTCACGGAGACAGTGCCTTGGATAAGTATACCAAAGAACCTCAAAACCTATCCGTCTATGAATACCAAGACCATACACAGCGTCTCTGGCGGAAACAATTCGAGGTACCAGCTTCCGCTCGTATTGGGGAGAGAAAGCAAGTTGAATCCAGGGAAGACCAAGGTCAAGAGGGTGAACACGCTGGATCCAGGCCCAAAGGAGGGTTGGAGCATGTTAGTGGGAGAAGTCGCATCTCTCAACAGCCAGGCAAAGACGGCCACGGAGGGCTACATCGAGGGCCTGATAATCTTCATGCACGAGGATCAGAACAGACAGATGTATCCTCTTCAAGCCACACTTCAAACGCAGATGGACTCCATGGAGCTGAGAACGGAAGAACGCCGGGAGAGGCACCCGAAGGTTTCAAGCCTATACAGAGAAGACAAACGGGTATGGAGAACGTTGAAAAGCAGGCCCAGGAAGAGAAGCGTAAGAGCGAATACGCAGAGAAGATCCGCCAGGCAGTCAAGCTACATTATCTCCGGACTACTCTGACGATCAATTCGAAGCCTGCCAGCAGAGACCAGCTCAAAGCTGTGAAGTTTCTTCATGGCGCGAATCTCAATAGTGAGACAAGACCCCCCTTAATTTAGGCAATGCTAACTCTTGGTTTTAGACATTAACTTATGCTTCGACTACTCGGAGGCACCACCCGAGATCTATGAGGATTCTTTCAAACAGAGTTATGACCATATCAACTTTGACCAAGTTCTACGCTATGTTTCGTTCCGAAGAATAGAGCTTCAGAAACCTCCTGTATCCGCTGTAAAAGCAAGGCTAACTAGGAATCGGACGCAGACGTCAAATAAAGGACGCGGTAGGGATGATCTCACTGTTTTCTTCAACTGGCTCAAGGGGAAGGGGGTCAAACACATCCTTAAGGTGATGGTGGATGACCTGAAAGATCCATCACATAGCGACAAGGCACTCGAGGATTGTCTTCGACCTTTTGAGGTGGAGATCCTTGACTGGACCAAGGTTGACTTGTGTCCAGAGACAATCCTGACTGCTTGTCGGAATGTGAGACAGCTCTATTTGCGATGGAGTGGTAACAGGGCCATTTTGAGAGCTTGGAGTGAGCCTGAAGGGCTGGCGAAGCTAGAAAAGCTAGAGGCGGTACATCTGGTATACAGCGAAGAGCAGGTATGTGCTAGTCTAGGACCTACCTTCAGAGTGAAACTAACATTGCATGTTTGATAGGCATTGGAGTCGGCCGATCGCATCACTATGTACGCAAATGATTTCGAGGAGCGGTTGAACGAATCAGCAGCTGCAAACCCGAAAAGGACTCTTTCAAATGACGAAGACGATACGGGGGGAGGAAGACGCATACTCGTCTTTAGATGCAAAGCAGATGTCCCAGGAAGTGAACGCATCGTCCGAGAAGGGGCATTTGCAAAAGCTCAAAGCGGCATCAATGAGATGAGTCTACAGTCTAACAGATGGTTGAACTGTATGGACAAGTTTGCAGATGAATTACAAAATACGTGCTCTGAGTTTGTCAAGCCTCAGAATGGCATCAAGGTCGCCCTCATCGACGATGGCGCTGATCCCTATGTTGAGTCTCTTCGTGGTAAAATCTGGGGTGGAGAAACGTTCAGCAGAGGTTTCCCGCACGAGAATGGACCAAGCCCTTACTATAGGTCTACGAAGGGCCATGGAACTGTTATGGCGGATATGATTTGCAGGGTATGTCCGATGGCGAGGCTTTATGTGTATAAGCTTGAGACGCACACAAGTCTCAACTTGGCGACACAGACCCATGGGAAGGAATACATCGCTGCTGAAAGCGCGGCTCTGGTGAGTACAGATCTAGAAACAAACATGTTTCCATGGCTAACAAAAAATAGGCTGTAAGGGCAGCGATAGATCAGAAGGTGGACATCATCTCAATGTCCTGGACGGTCAAAGAAACAGTCGAGAACCGCGATGGCGTCAATACTTTCCGCCAAGCTATCAAGGATGCTCTTGACGCCGGTATCCTCCTCTTCTGCGCCGCCGCCGACACCGGGGCCATCGCAGAAGTCGAATATCCATGGTCTTTCGACCAGCGGCGCATCTTCCGCATCGGCGCAGCCACTGCAGACGGCCGCGTATGGGGTCCAACAGGCAACCCGCAGAGCCTAAGTTTTATCTTACCTGGCCACAAGGTAGTATCGCGAAATCCACACCGAGAGGGGGCGTTACCAGATGACTTTGAAGAACGCACTGGCTCATCTGTGGCTACGGCTTTGGCAGATGGTCTAGCAGCACTTATATTACACTGCGTCAACCTTGCTGTTGTTCATGGTAAGGAACATCCGTCCACTACGGCTGTTAGCGCCGAGGATCTGGAGCGGCTTGCGAATCACGATGATATGTATAATGTACTTCGTGGTATTGGGCTGGATGAGGGGCAGCAGCTTATTT